>NW_027257931.1:0-300000 GCF_045791955.1 Oncorhynchus clarkii lewisi | reverse complement strand
TACCCTTCATATACATCTCACCTTTCATGTGTCCAGAGTTAAACCCATGTCTCACAGCCCTTTGTCTCCTGTTTCCAGCGTTTGTTCCCCTGCTCCTGCCTGTTTCTTGCTCCTGTTTTCTAGTCCTTCCCAGTTTTGACCGTTCTACCTGCCTTGACCCTGATACTGCCTGCCGTTCTGTACCTTACCCCACCTTACTGGATTACTGACCCCTGCATGCCTTGACCCTGATACTGCCTGGCTTTCTGGACCTTACCCCACCTTACTGGATTACTGACCCCTGCATGCCTTGACCCTGATACTGCCTGCCTTTCTGGACCCTTGGCACCTTACTGGATTACTGACCCCTGCATGTTATTGTCACCATAAAAGTTGAATGATGAGTTACAATGCTCGTTCACGCACATATTTACGACAGCTCTGATTTCCAATGGGAAACATGCATATGCATATGTGACAAGTTTAGAAACCTCTATGTTTTAGGTTGATGCAGTCTTTTCAGAAAGGTGCACATAGATAGATATCTTGTGTTAAATTTACGCAATGGTTAAAAGTGAGGCACCTGATCATCATCAACATTCAACCCAACAACAATAAACACCTGAACATCATCCACGTCTAACCAAACATTCAACCCAACAACAATCAACACCTGAACATAATCCACTTAACCAAACATTCAACCCAACAACAATAAACACCTGAACATCATCCACCTCTAAGCAAACATTCAACCCAACAACAATCAACACCTGGACATCATCCACCTCTAACCAAACATTCAACCCAACAACAATCAACACCTGTACATCATCCACCTCTAACCAAACATTCAACCCAACAACAATCAACACCTGGACATCATCCACCTCTAACCAAACATTCAAACATTCAACCCAACAACAATCAACACCTGGACATCATCCACCTCTAACCAAACATTCAACCCAACAACAATAAAACATTGAAAGTAGTAATACCTAATAGTTTATGAACGTAGTTAATTATATCTTCTGAATTACAATACATTCTCTTAAACTGTGTATACACAATACAAGAAGCCTTGTTTAATGTCATTCCTAATTTGTAAGAATAAACTATGCTGATTGAACACGTGACTTTTGAAAGAAACATGATCAATATTGCCATTGTTTTGTCATGTCTCTTTTTAACTGCTAGAAGACAACAGAACATGATGAATCTTCAGAGTGGAACGTGAAATATATGGGATGTTTCATAGCTGTTAAAGACCCTATCTGCAGCAATCTGCAATACTGTGAATCTCCAACATCTCTATCTAGAAGTGGAAACAACATGCATCAGTGTAGCGTGGAAATCATTCACAAGCTTTATTATAACATTTAAATAAGTCACCACTTTGTCTTTCCGATCCAAACTCATCCACACGAGACAGATCTCTCAATGCTCTGATTCTAATCTCTCCTTTCTGTATGGAAATCACATTTGGATGTGGATTGCTTTCCCTGATTCACTTCCGTGCAAACAAAGGCTTGTTTTCTTATTTTCATGTAAATGTCTTTTGATAGGAGGAGACAGGTGTAATCAATCTTCCTCCAGACAAGGTAGGAGGCCGGGAATTATTGGTGCTTAGTAGCCCTGAGATCATAAAACAAGGAAATTGAAAGTGATATTTAATTGACACTGCCATTTCCACTGCACAGTCAAGCATGGTCCCCTCTCCTCCCACACACCAGGCTCTCTCTTTGACTCCCCTCTCTTTCTGCCTCCCCGCAGGTGCAACAACTTGCTGAAGCAAATTTCCCTTCAAACCTCAAGCCCTTGGACTCAGATCCAGAGAGCCGCCTGTCAATCTCACCACTCCGTGAAAGGAGGAAAACAAGCTTCAGTTATTTTATGATGACCTGAAAACATCCTCTCCTCCCAACCTGAAACATGGTATGACATATACTGGATATTATTAAATATCTCAATCCTGATGATGCATTTCAGTAGAGAAATCCCAAAATATAATATAGGTTTCATTGTCGAAGATAAAGACTGAACCAATTGAAAACACAGTATCCCAACCACTCAGAACATACAGGGCTTTAGGAAAGTATTCAGACCCCTTGACTTTTTCCACATGTCATTAAATCAAATCAAATCAAATTTTATTTGTCACATACACATGGTTAGCAGATGTTAATGCGAGTGTAGCGAAATGCTTGTGCTTCTAGTTCCAACAATGCAGTAATAACAAGTAATCTAACTAACAATTCCAAAACTACTGTCTTGTACACAGTGTAAGGGGATAAAGAATATGTACATAAGGATATATGAATGAGTGATGGTACAGAGCAGCATAGGCAAGATACAGTAGATGGTATCGAGTACAGTATGTACAAATGAGATGAGTATGTAAACAAAGTGGCATAGTTTAAAGTGGCTAGTGATACATGTATTACATAAGGATACAGTCGATGATATAGAGTACAGTATATACGTATGCATTTGAGATGAATAATGTAGGGTAAGTAACATTATATAAGGTAGCATTGTTTAAAGTGGCTAGTGATATATTTACATCATTTCCCATCAATTCCCATTATTAAAGTGGTTGGAGTTGAGTCAGTGTCAGTGTGTTGGCAGCAGCCACTCAGTGTTAGTGGTGGCTGTTTAACAGTCTGATGTCCTTGACATCGAAGCTGTTTTTCAGTCTCTCGGTCCCTGTTTTGATGCACTTGTACTGACCTCACCTTCTGGATGATAGTGGGGTCAACAGACAGTGGCTCGGGTGGTTGTTGTCCTTGATGATCATTTTGGCCTTCCTGTGACATTGGGTGGTGTAGGTATCCTGCAGGGCAGATAGTTTGCCACCGGTGATGCGTTGTGCAGACCTCACTACCCTCTGGAGAGCCTTACGGTTATGGGCAGAGCAGTTGTCCTACCAGGCGGTGATACAGCCCGACAGGATGCTCTCCATTGTGCATCTGTAAAGGTTTGTCAGGTGACAAGCCATGTTTCTGCACCTTCAGCACCACACTTTCTGTGTGGGTGGACCATTTCAGTTTGTCCGTAATGTGTACAATGAGGAACTTAAAACTTTCCACCTTCTCCACTGCTGTCTTGTCGATGTGGATAGGGGGGTGCTCCATCTGCTGTTTCCTGACGTCCACGATCATATCCTTTGTCTTGTTGACGTTGAGTGAGAGGTTGTTAAGTGCCCTCACGTCCTCCCTGTAGGCTGTCTTGTCATTGTTGGTAATCAAGCCCACCACTGTTGTGTCATCTGTAAACTTGATGATTGAGTTGGAGGCATGTAGTCATGGGTGAACAGGGAGTACAGGAGGGGGCTGAGAACCCACCCTTGTGGGGCCCCAGTGTTGAGGATCAGTGAATTGGAGACGTTGTTTCTTACCTTCACCACCTGGGGGCGGACGGTCAGAATGTCCAGGAACTAATTGAGCAGGGTGGAGTTGAGACCCAGGTTCTCAAGCGTAATGATAAGCTTGGAGGCTACTATGATGTTGAATGCTGAGCTGTAGGCAATGAACAGCATTTTTACATAGGTATGCCTCTTGTCCAGATGGGATAAGAAAGTGTGCAGTGCATTGTCTGTGGACCTATTGGGGCGGTATGCAAATTGAACTAGGTCTAGAGTGGCAGGTAAGGTGGAGTTGATTTGATCCATGACTAATCTCTCAAAGCACTTCATGATGACAGAAGTGAGTGCTACAGGACAATAGTCATTAAGTTAAGTTGTTTTTGCCTCCTTGGGTGCAGGAACAATAGTGGCCGTCTTGAAGCATGTGGGGACAGCAGACTGGAATAGGGAAAGATTGAATATGTCCGTAATTACAACAGCCAGCTGAACTGTGCATGCTCTGAAGAAGCGGATAGGGATGCCGTCTGGGCCATCATCCTTGGGAGGATTCAAAAGTTTATATGTCTTACTTACGTCGGACATGGAGAAGGGGGAGACCGCAGTCCTTGGTAGCAGGCCACGTCGGTGCCACTGTATTATCCTCAAAGCGGGCAAAGAAGGTGTTTAGGTTGTCTGGAAGCAAGACGTCCGTGTAGGTGACGTGGCTGGTTTTCTTTTTGTTGTCCATAGTTGCCTGTAGTCCCTGCCATATATATCTTGTGCCTGAGCCGTTGAATTGCGACTCCACGTTGTCTCTATACTGACATTTCGCCTGTTTGATTGCCTTGCTTAGAGAATAACTACACTGTTTATATTCGGCCATATTCTCAGTCACCATTCCATGGGTTAATGCGGTGGATCGCGCTTTCAGTTTTGCCCGAATGCCGCCATCTATCCATGGTTTCTGGTTAGGGTAGGTTTTAATAGTCACAGTGGGTACAACATCTCCAATGCACTTCCTTATAAACTCACTCACTGAATCAGCGTATAAATCAATGATATTCTCTGAGGCTGCCCAGAACATTTCCCGCGTGATTAAAACAATCTTGAAGCGTGGATTCCGATTGGTCAGACCAGCATTCAATAGTTCTTGCCATGGGAACATCCTGTTTGAGTTTCTGGATATAGGACGGTAGGGGCGAAATGGAGTCGTGTTCGGATTTGCCGATGGGAGTGCGGGGGAGGGCCTTGTATGCATTTCGGAAGTTAGTTTAGCAATCCAGGGTATTTCCCGCATGAGTGCTACAATCAATATGCAGAATTTAGGTAGCCTTGTTCTCAAATTTGCTTTGTTAAAATACCCAGAAACAATAAATGCAGCCTCAGGATATATGGTTTCCAGTTTGCATAGAGTCCAGTGAAGTTCCTTGAGGGCTGCCGTGGTATCGACTTGAGGGGGGATATACTGTGACAATAACCAACGAGAATTATATTGGGAGATAATATGGTTGGCATTTGATTGTTAGGATTTCTAGGTCTGATGAACAAAAGGACTTGAGTTCCTGTATGTTGTTACGATTATACCATGAGTCATTAATCATAAAGCATACACCCCTCCCTTCTTCTTCCCAGAGAGATGTTTATTTCTGTCGGCACAATGCATGAAGAATCCAAGTTGCTCTATCAAATCACACAACATATCCAGAGAGAGCCATTTTTCCATGAAACAGATAATGTTACAATCTCTGTCTCTCTGGATAGAAACCCTTGCCCTAATTTTGTATACCTTGTTGTATACACCGGAAGCGGTGGGACTTCAAAGTCTGACCAGGATGCCGCTCCGTCTACCTCTTCTGTGGCGAAGTTGTTTTGGGTTGACTACTGGGATTAGATCCATTGTCCTGGGTGGTGGTTTGAACAAAGGATCTGCTTCAGGAAAGTTGTATTCCTGGTCGTAATGTTGGTAAGTTGACGTCGCTCTGATATCCAATAGTTCTTCCCGGCTGTATGTATTAACACTTTAGATTTTTTGGGCTAACAATGTACGAAATAATACATTAAATAACAAAATACTGCTTAGTTTCCTAAGGACTAGAAGCCATCTCTGTCGGCGCCATGTTGCTTCAACATCTGGCAATCCGACTGACATATCTGGGTTTGACAGATGCCAGGAGAACGCTAACTGCCCCAATGCATAGTGCCAACTGTAAAGTTTGGTGGTGGAGGAATAATGGTATGTGGCTGTTTTTCATGGTTCGGGCTAGGGCCCTTAGTTCCATTGAAGGGAATTCTTAACCCTACAGCATACAATAACATTTTGGATAATTCTTTGATCCAAATTTGTGGCAACAGTTTGAGGCCCTTTCCTGTTTCAGCATGACAATGCCCTCGTGCACAAAGTGGGGTCCATACAGAAATGGTTTGTCAAGATCAGTGTGGAAGAACTTGACTGGCCTGCACATAGCCCTGACCTCAACCCCATCAAACACCTTGGCATGATTTGGAACGCTGACCTGCGAGCCAGGTCTAATCGCCCAACATCAGTGCCCGAGCTTACTTATTCACTTGTGGCTGAATGGAAGCAGATCTTCGCCGTAATGTTCCAACATCTAGTGGAAAGCCTTCCCAGAAGAGTGGAGGCTGTTATTACAGCCAAGGGGGGACCAACTCCATATTATTGGCCATGATTTTGGAATGTGATTATGGAAGATCAGGTGTCCACATACCTTTGGTCATGTAGTGTCCATAGGGCTCTGGTCATAAGTAGTGCTCTATATAGAAAGTAGGGTCTATTTGGGACTCATTCCTTTTCTCCTCTCATGCAGCTTCAGCCTCCTCCCCGTCCCAGTGGAGCAGACAGCCACTATCCTGGAGGCCCTCTCCAGCCACATAGCTGCCTGCCTGCCTGCCTCAGCCACAACACTAACTACATCTTAAAGACATTTGTCTAGGTTTTGTCTGAGGTCATTTGGGTGAGAAAGCCAGAGGATGAATGGGCCAGGCTGGCTTTAAGGGTCTGAGTGGAGGTGGCCAGAGATTTGGAGCCCCTTCACTATATATATTTCCATTGTCCTCTCCCTCTCCCCTCTTTTCCTTTCTTCTCTTCTCTTTTCCTCCCCTCCCCTCCCCTCTCCTCTCCCTCTCCCCTCTTTTCCTTTTTTCTCTTTTTCTTTCCTCTCTTTTCCTCTCTTTTCCTCTCTTTTCCCCTCTCCTCTCCTCTCCTCTCCTCTCCTTTCCTCTCTTTTCCTCTCTTTTCCCCTCTCCTCTCCTCTCCTCTCCTCTCCTCTCCTCTCCTCTCCTCTCCTCATCACAGTGCTTAACATCCAGACATCCCACTGCCTGGTCCGTTGTGGCTCAGAGGGAGAATGATGATGAATGGTATGACTAGAGGGAATGGAATACATCAGCCTGGTTCTGTCTAGGGATTAGTTAAGTACTTGAGCAGAGCTGTGACCCTATGGCTAAGGGCCGCTTGGCCTGGGTGATTTATAAACTGGCAAAGATGAATGTTGTTTTAAGTGGAGAAGGCAGGGCTGGGACATAAATCGTGGGATATAGAGGCTGGACGACTAAAACAAGGCAGTGCTGGGACATAGACTCTGGGACATAGAGCCTGGGACATAGAGCCTGGGACATAGCGCCTGGGACATATAGCCTGGGACATAGAGACTGGGACATAGATACTGCGACATAGAGGCTGAGACATAGAGGCTGAGACAGAGTCTGGGACATAGAGTTTGGGACATAGAGTCTGGGACATAGAGTCTGGGACAAAGAGGCTGGGACATAGAGACTGGGACATAGAGACTGGGACATAGATACTGGGACATAGAGGCTGAGACATAGAGTCTGGGACATAGAGTCTGGGACAAAGAGGCTGGGAGATAGAGGCTCGGACATAGAGGATGGACCACTAAAACAAGGAGTCCGGTTTCTGAACAGCTTCTGAACAGCTCCCAGTCATATCTACTGGCTATAAATCATCGCTAATGCATTCTCCTTCACATCAAAATAGCCTGTCATTCCCAGGTCAAAGTCTAGCAGTTTAACCCTTCCTGTCCTTACCTAGGTCAGATTCTAGAAGGTTAACCTGTACTGTCCTTACCCAGGTCAGATTTAAGAAGGTTAACCCGTCCTGTCCTTACCCAGTTCAGATTCTAGAAGGTTAACCCGTCCTGTCCTTACCTAGGTCAGATTCTAGAAGGTTAACCCGTCCTGTCCTTACCTAGGTCAGATTCTAGAAGGTTAACCTGTACTGTCCTTACCTAGGTCAGATTCTAGAAGGTTAAGCTGTCCTGTCCTTACCTAGGTCAGATTCTAGAAGGTTAACCTGTACTGTCCTTACCCAGGTCAGATTCTAGAAGGTTAACCCGTCCTGTCCTTACCTAGGTCAGATTCTAGAAGGTTAACCTGTACTGTCCCTACCTAGGTCAGATTCTAGAAGTACCTGATGCTGGTCATGTAGCCCAGGGGATCTGGTGCTGGTCATGTAGCCTAGGGGATCTGGTGCTGGTCATGTAGCCCAGAGGACTTGGTGCTGGTCATGTAGCCTAGGGGACCTGGTGCTGGTCATGTAGCACAGGGGATCTGGTGCTGGTCATGTAGCCTAGGGGATCTGGTGCTGGTCATGTAGCCTAGGGGACCTGGTGCTGGTCATGTAGCACAGGGGATCTGGTGCTGGTCATGTAGCCTAGGGGACCTGGTGCTGGTCTTGTAGCCTAGGGGATCTGGTGCTCGTCATGTAGCCCAGGGGATCTGGTGCTGGTCATGTAGCCTAGGGGATCTGGTGCTGGTCATGTAGCCCAGGGGATCTGCTGCTGGTCATGTGGCCCAGGGGATCTGGTGCTGGTTGGCCAGTGATATGCTGTTCCTGAGGGACGATGCTGGCGGGTTTCACCACCGGGCTACCAGGCTGACAGGCCATCAGAAGCCGCCAGTGGGACTTCATCGGTCCCAGCGACTCGAGAGGCTATGAGGAGCCGACTCACTTGGGTAGCCACTGCACTGGACATCAACTGGTGGACAGTGATGGCTCTCCATCTGTCCCCATCTCTATATCTCTACTGAGTTGGTCCTGCGACTGAAGGCGGAACCCACCAGAATCTTTGATGTGGACATGAAAGCCATGTATGGGACCCTTTGCTCCCTTGGCCACCTTACCAACGAGGCCATGCTGCTTCAGGCCTACCTGCAGCCTCTTTTTTTCCTGGCTGCAGGAGGGCACATAGAAGCTCTTCTGGGTAGGGATGGAGGTATCTCGCCTGCTTTCCCTGCTCCAGAGGGATGTGGGCCGCTCCAATGGATGGGCCATGGTGCAGGTGGTTACCTCCCGGCGCCATCTCTGGCTGGCCCAATCCCATCTGCCACTTGCTCTCCAGAGCACATTTGCCACTCACCCCATCACCCCAGGGCCGGCGTTTGGCCGAGAGGTTGATGACATTCTAGAGCAGACCGACAATGTTCATAGGGACTGGGAGACCCTGAGATGGTTCATGCCGACTCCTCAGGCCCAGAGTCCAAGACAGATGGACCGTCACCACCCACCTGCACCCAAACGACGGTGGGTCCTTCTCCTGCCCCATCGCCAGAGGAGAGGCGGGCCCCGGCAGGACCCCTGACACACCCTTCCCCGGCCTCTGCGCTTCTCCAGGTCATAAAGGGCAAAGTGGGAGGAGGGTGTGAAGTTCCCCTGGGTGTTGTCCACAATGCTCGAGGTGTACCAACTCCAATTCCGGTCCACAATGCTCGAGGGGTACCGACTCCAATTCAGGGGCCTTTGTGTAACCACGTGACCAACCCCCTGAATTAAACCGAGCGGCTGGAGATCTCCTCACTCCTGGACAAGGGTGCCATCCGCAGGATCGAGACATCAGAACAACTAGGTAGGTTCTACTCCACTTATGTTGTGGATCCAAAAAGAGACGGAGGTTTAGACCTACTCTGGACTTCCGCAACCTCATTGGGTACTTGAAGGTACTGAGGTTCCACATGCTGTTGCAGGCCGTGTCCAGGGATCAGTGGTTTGTGGTGCTGGACCTGAGGGATGAGTACTTCCATGTTCCTGTTCACCCAGCTCATTGGCAGTACCTCCGATTCTCTTTCGAAGGGACGGCTTACGAATTCATGGATCGTCCCTTCGGCCTCTCCTTGACACCCCACACTTTCACAAAGTGCATGGACGCTGTCCTGGCTCCTCTCATGTCCCGAGTATTGTTGATCCTCAATTACCTGGTCAATTGGCTGATTTGTGCCCTGACCAGGACCCAGGTCCGGTCAGACAGAAACATACTCCTGACCCACATCAGCGGCCTGGGCATTACTGTAAATAACAAAAAGTCATCTGACGTCCAACCAGAGGTTGGCCTTCATTGGCATGGAACTGGACTCATGAGACCACAAATGCCCACCAGAAGGGTCCAAGCGATCTTATCTTGCCTCAACCACTTTCAGCAGGGGCGGGTGGTATCTGCCCTGACCTGCCAATGGGCTTGGGCTTGCTGACGGCGGCCTCGTTGCTTATTCCCCTGGGCCTGCTCCATCTCCAGCCTTTTCAACGGTGGTTCAACACCCACCGGCTGCACCCGAAGCGCCACCGTCCCTGCACAGGGCCTCAGGGCAGGTTGAGGTGGCACTGTTGCTCCTTTCTCTCAGGTGGTGGAGATGCTGAGGATGTGCTGCCGGGAGCTGGTCGGCCGGGGGAGTGTGACCAAGGGCAGGTCGGCTAGCGGCTGTTGGCTACCCCCTTGGCGCGGTAGGCAGATTAAAACACTAGAGCTCTGAGCTGTACAGCTGGCCCTGCGGTATTTCCACATCTGAAAGAAGACATGTCCTGATGAGAATGGACAACACCACAGTGGTGGCTTACATCAACCATAAGGGTGGACTGAGGTCCCACCACCTCAATCTTATAGCATGGGAGCTCCTTCTCTGGGCTCAGGGCTGTCTAGCGTCTCTACGTGTAGAGCACATCCCTGACATCCTGAGTGTGGCACCAGATATGCTCTTGAGGGAGAGCCTGCCATCTTGTGACTGGAGCCTACATCCCCAGAGGATGCAGCACCTGTGGGACAAGTTTGGGAGGGTGCAGGCGGACCTGTGTGCATCCCTGGACAATGCACACTGCCCACTGTGGTACTCCATGTCAGAGCCTCTGGGCTTGGATGCTCTGGCTCACGAATGGCCAGGGCTGGAGGTTTACGCATTCCCCCCTTTCCCCCTGATCCAGGCTGTGCTGGTGTTACATTCTCCAGTTTCTGTGTTGTTGTGCGTTTGTATGTGTGTATGTGTGTGTTTCAGGATGTCTTCCTGGACTCCAAGCAGCTGATTGGTCGGCCCCATTGCAGATTGGAGCTCTGACCTCGCCCTCTCGTCAGGGGAAACAGCTAGCTCATCAATTACCGACTCCTTCTGCAGCTTGAAAAGCCAGTGTTCCTTTGATAGGAGAGAGCTTCTTAGTATGTGCTGTGTTGGTTGTTGGTCAGAAAGTGTTGTTGTAAAGTATTTTGTAGCCTCTCCTCCAGAGATATGTGTACGTCGTAGGACTTAGTGGTTTGTGGTTTATTTCAATTGTTCACTAAATTTGGTGAATTATTATGTTGAATTTGTTCTCAGGGGGGGAAGGAAAAGAAAACTTGGGAATGTTTAGGCAAGAGGCCTGCGGTCATACATAACACGTAGTATTTATTCCATCTATGCACACTAGGTAAGACCTGGGCGGACCACCCCGTATTTGGTTAGCGTGCCAGGTGGTGCTAAGATTAGATAAGTAGTGGGTAGGCAGGAGAGGGGGCTATTTAACTTTAACTTTCTTTGCTTTGGTTCCATCCAGACCCTTTTCCCCACTTTACCGTGTGAAGGAAATAAATTCCCTGTAAAAGGTAACTTTTCTCAGCCTCTGTCGTCCTTCCCTGCAACTACAAACACATACCTCTTTCACTCCACAGGAAGTTGAGTTGTAGCAGGGTTTTGCATTCCCTCCATCAAGAGGCGTACGTAACATAATGGGGGTTCATCCGGGACTCCGCTGCTCTGAGCTCTCTGTGATTGGTGATTGAGGAGATTGGTGATTGGGTAGGTTGTGAGTTTAGTTGACTTGTTTAGTTCACGTGTGTTAAGTAGGCTGCTGTGTACAAAATGGCTGCCTCAGCTGTCTACAATTTTATTGAAGCGCCCTCTGTTGATCGGTTGGTGGGGTTGCGTAAAGTAGACCTTTGCGCCATAGCTGACCATTATGGACTCTTCGTTCCTGAGAAAGCCCTAAACCCTGAGCTTTTGGTGATATTAATGGAGGGTTTTGTGAGAAAATGAATTTTCTTGTTGAAAGATGAGGAGAGGGAGGCTTAAGGAGAGGAGACGGGTAGACCTTCCGATGCTAAATCGGGAGGATGCCGCGGAGGAAGGGGTTGCTTGTAAAGGTGGAAATGGAAATTTGGAAATGGCATGTTAGACAGATGGAATTTGATTTAGAAAATGGAAACAGAAGCCGACAAGGAGGTGAGGATCCGACAACTGGAGCTAGACGCTGGCTAGCTCCAGTTGTCCAGGATGGCAGAGCATCATCTGCTTCTGGTGGCCCCATACTAGCCCAGATTACCCTGGTTCAGCCTTCTCCTGTCCTTGTCTGGGACATCTTGGCAACTTCCCCTGAGACCGGACTTGCTGTCTCAGGCCAGGGGAACTCTGTGTTATCCGAGGCCGCACCTCCTCAGTCTGTGGGCTTGGCCACTGAACGGCACCAATGAACCATGTTAGGACTACAGTAGGGTGCAATGAACACCATGCAGAGCGCAAGGGCAACAACCACGGCATACCAGTTGCACTGGCGGTTGTTCTACTTGGTGCACTGGTGTTGAGGTTGTGCCCGAGTCATGTGGGGTGCAGCATATCCTCTAATACCTGCAGTCTCGCTTGGATGAGGGCTTGATATCCTCTACACTGAGAGGGTATTTGGACACTATATCTGCCTGCCATGGGGGGTGAACAGACAGGCCAGTGGGGCTCCATCCCTTGGTCTCCATGTTTATGAAAGGGGTTCGTCACCTGAGTACAGCTAGGACCCGCTCAATGGTGAGCTCGGATCTGGATGTGGTCTTGGCAGCTTTTGGCAAAGCCGCCTTTCAAACCAGTGTAGTCTGCCTCCCTGAAACACCTGTCTATGAAGGTGGCTTTCTTGAAGACAGTGGGTGAGCTCCATACTCTTTCGATAAGTTCTGAGTGCTGCCGGGTGAACCCCGGGGGGAGAAGTATATCTCTCCGCCCCAAACCTTCATTCCTCCCAAATGTTCTGTCAGACAGGCATGTGAACATTGCTTTTATCCTGTCTGCTTCTGACCCCCCGGCAGTGGCGGGGGAGTCTGGGCCTCCCTCTGGCATGCTGTGCCATGTGAGGGCATTGGCTGCCTATGTGGAGCGGATACGGTCAGTGAGAACAACAGACCAGATCTTTGTCTGCTATGGTGAGAGTCCTGGGGGCTGGGTTATCAAAGCAAAGTCTCTCTCAACGGATCGTGGACACGACAGCATACCGCCTGGCTGACAGGCCAGTGCTGGGATCTGTGGTGACACATTCAACACAAGGTGTGGCTGTGTCCTGGGCTCTACTGAGAGGACTGCCCCTCATGATATCTGTGCTGAGGCCAGCTGGGCTTCCTCTTGCACCTTTGCTAGGTACTATCGGTAAGTTTGGAACTCAGTTGTGAGTGTTGAAACCGAGGACAGACGATTTTTATACGCTACGGACTTTAGTCCCATTCTGTGAGCTTGTGTGGCTTCCCACTTCAGCGGTCCTGTTCTGTGAGCTTGTGTGGCTTCCCACTTCAGCGGTCCCATTTTGTGTGGCTTCCCACTTCAGCAGTCCCGTTCTGTGAGCTTGTGTGGCTTCCCACTTCAGGGGTCCCGTTCTGTGAGCTTGTGTTGCTTCCCACTTCAGCGGTCCCGTTCTGTGAGCTTGTGTTGCTTCCCACTTCAGCGGTCCCGTTCTGTGAGCTTGTGTTGCTTCCCACTTCAGCGGTCCCGTTCTGTGAGCTTGTGTGGCTTCCCACTTCAGCGTTCCTGTTCTGTGAGCTTGTGTGTCTTCCCACTTCAGCGGTCGCGTTCTGTGAGCTTGTGTGGCTTCCCACTTCAGCAGTCCTGTTCTGTGAGCTTGTGTGGCTTCCCACTTCAGCGGTCCCATTTTGTGTGGCTTCCCACTTCAGCAGTCCCGTTCTGTGAGCTTGTGTGGCTTCCCACTTCAGGGGTCCCGTTCTGTGAGCTTGTGTTGCTTCCCACTTCAGCGGTCCCGTTCTGTGAGCTTGTGTTGCTTCCCACTTCAGCGGTCCTGTTCTGTGAGCTTGTGTGGCTTCCCACTTCAGCGGTCCCGTTCTGTGAGCTTGTGTGTCTTCCCACTTCAGCGGTCGCGTTCTGTGAGCTTGTGTGGCTTCCCACTTCAGCGGTCCTGTTCTGTGAGCTTGTGTGGCTTCCCACTTCAGCGGTCCCATTTTGTGTGGCTTCCCACTTCAGCAGTCCCGTTCTGTGAGCTTGTGTGGCTTCCCACTTCAGGGGTCCCGTTCTGTGAGCTTGTGTTGCTTCCCACTTCAGCGGTCCCGTTCTGTGAGCTTGTGTTGCTTCCCACTTCAGCGGTCCCGTTCTGTGAGCTTGTGTTGCTTCCCACTTCAGCGGTCCCGTTCTGTGAGCTTGTGTGGCTTCCCACTTCAGCGGTCCCGTTAAGTGAGCTTGTGTGTCTTCCCACTTCAGCGGTCGCGTTCTGTGAGCTTGTGTGGCTTCCCACTTCAGCGGTCGCGTTGTGTGAGCTTGTGTTGCTTCTCACTTCAGCCGTCCCGTTCTGTGAGCTTGTGTGTCTTCCCACTTCAGCGGTCCCGTTCTGTGAGCTTGTGTGGCTTCCCACTTCAGCGGTCCCGTTCTGTGAGCTTGTTTGGCTTCCCACTTCAGCGTTCCCGTTCTGTGAGCTTGTGTGTCTTCCCACTTCAGCCGTCCCGTTCTGTGAGCTTGTGTGTCTTCCCACTTCAGCGGTCGCGTTCTGTGAGCTTGTGTGGCTTCCCACTTCAGTGGTCCCGTTAGCTTATTTGGCCTATCACTTCAGCACTCGACGGTCCTGTTCTGTTCGCTTGTGTGGCCTGCCACTTCACGGCAGACCTGTCGTTACTCCTAGAAGTTTCCACTTCACAATAACAGCACTTACAGTTGACCGGGGCAGCTCTAGCAGGGCAGAAATTTTACAAACTGACTTGTTGGAAAGGTGGCGTCCTATGACGGTGCTATGTTGAAAGTCACTGAGTTCTTCAGTAAAGTCATCCATGTTTGTCTATGGAGATTGCATGGCCGTGTGCTCTATTTCATACACCTGTCAGCAACGGGTGTGGCTGAAATAGAACCCACTAATTAGAAGGGTATCCACATACTTTTGGCCATGTAGTTTACCTCTATCGGTAAATCTATGGACTAACACAGTCACCTAGCTTGACTTGATGTTACAGCTTCACAGGTTTTAATATGAGAGGAGGCCAGAGCTCACCAGACAGCTGATAGGCCCATGTGACAGAGGAGGAGAGAGAAGTCCTGACATCACCAGACAGCTGATAGACCCATGTGTCATGCCCTGACCTTAGTTATATATGTTTTATGTATTCATTTGGTCAGGTCAGGGTGTGATGAGGGTGGGTATGTGTGTTTTTACCCTGTCTAGGGGTTTTGTATATCTATGGGGTTTTTGTATGTCTAGGTAATGTAGGTCTATGGTGCCTGAATTGTTTCCCAATCAGAGGCAGCTGTTTATCGTTGTCTCTGATTGGGGATTCCTATTTAGGTTGCCATTTCCATTTTGGTTTTGTGGGTTATTGTCTATGTGTAGTTGCATGTCAGCTCTTGTTGAAATTAGCAGTATGGTCGTTTTGTTATTTTGTAAGTTAGTTTGTTTAGTGTTCTTCGTTTATTAAAGAGGAATGTATTCCTATCACGCTGCGCCTTGGTCTCCTCGTTATGATGAACGTGACAGAATAAGACAGAGGAGGAGAGAGAGAAGTCCTGACATCACCAGACAGCTGATAGGCCCATGTGACAGAGGGGGAGAGAGAAGTCCTGACATCACCAGACAGCTGATCGGCCCATGTGACAGAGGAGGAGAGAGAGAAGTCCTGACATCACCAGACAGCTGATAGGCCCATGTAACAGAGGAGGAGAGAGAAGTCCTGACATCACCAGACAGCTGATAGCTCCATGGGACAGAGGAGAAGAGAGGAGAGAGAAGTCCTGAGATAACCAGACAGCTGATAGCTCCATGGGACAGAGGAGAAGAGAGGAGAGAGAAGTCTTGAGATAACAGGACAGCTGATAGCTCCATGGGACAGAGGAGGAGAGAGGAGAGAGAAGTCCTGAGATAACCAGACAGCTGATAGCTCCATGGGACAGAGGAGAAGAGAGGAGAGAGAAGTCCCGAGATAACCAGACAGCTGATAGCTCCATGTGACAGAGGAGGAGAGAGGAGAGAGAAGTCTTGAGATAACCAGACAGCTGATAGCTCCATGTGACAGAGGAGGAGAGAGGAGAGAGAAGTCCTGAGATAACCAGAAAGCTGATAGCTCCATGGGACAGAGGAGGAGAGAGGAGAGAGAAGTCTTGAGATAACCAGACAGCTGATAGGCCCATGTGACAGAGGAGGAGAGAGGAGGACGTAAAGTGGAGACGACACTTTCCATTAAAACCTGGTCTCATAGAATAATCATTTTCAGAGGGAGGCTGGGTAAATTGTGATTTAAGAAGTGTAATGACATGTAATAATGTTCTGTCAGTGTGTCAGTTAGTAGATGTTAGAGAGGAGAGGAGGAGAGAAGGAAAGAAGGAGAGGAGAGGAGAGGAGAGGAGAGGAGAGGAGAGGAGAGGAGAGGAGAGGAGAGGAGGAGCAGGGAAGGATAGGAGGAGAGGAGAGGAGGACAGGAGGAGATGAGGGGAGGGGAGGGGAGGGGAGGACAGGAGGAGATGAGGGGAGGGGAGGGGAGGGGAGGGGAGGAGGAGAGGAGCAGGGGATGTCTCACCAGGCAGTGGCGAACTGGGATGTGTGGAGAAATTCTAAGATATCAAAGCATTATCAGATGCATTAGTCTGGAAAAAGGTGTAGAAATTAGATTGAGAATGTCTTTAAACCTGCCTTGTCACTCATTTGATTTTCCTTCTCATTACTCCAGCCGTGTGGGTCAGGGTTGCTGGTAGTCTCCATGGTAAGCAGGAAAATATTTATCAACCAGGAAATTGCCCTTCTTGAAAACCATCTCCCTTAATCCTCCTGGAGCCTGCCAAGTTAATGTGTAGCATCCATATCATAACAGAGACAGAGCCTGGTTCCTCTGTAACATCCATATCATAACAGAGACAGGGCCTGGTTCCCCTATAACATCCATATCATAACAGAGCCTGGTTCCCCTGCAACATCCATATCATAACAGAGACTGGTTCCCCTGCAACATCCATATCATAACAGAGCCTGGTTCCCCTGTAACATCCATATCATAACAGAGACAGAGCCTGGTTCCCCTGTAACATCCATATCATAACAGAGACAGGGCCTGGTTCCCCTGTAACATCCATATCATAACAGAGCCTGGTTCCCCTGCAGCATCCATATCATAACAGAGACTGGTTCACCTGTAACATCCATATCATAACAGAGCCTGGTTCCCCTGTAACATCCATATCATAACATAGACATAGTCTGGTTCCCCTGTAACATCCATATCATAACAGAGACAGAGCCTGGTTCCCCTGTAACATCCATATCATAACAGAGCCTGGTTCCCCTGTAACATCCATATCATAACAGAGCATGGTTCCCCTGCAGCATCCATATCATAACAGAGCCTGGTTCCCCTGTAACATCCATATCATAACAGAGACAGAGCATGGTTCCCCTGCAACATCCATATCATAACAGAGACAGAGCCTGGTTCCCCTGTAACATCCATATCATAACAGAGACAGAGCCTGGTTCCCCTGTAACATCCATATCATAACAGAGACAGAGCCTGGATCCCCTGTAACATCCATATCATAACAGAGACAGGGCCTGGTTCCCCTGTAACATCCATATCATAACAGAGCCTGGTTCCAATGCAACATCTATATCATAACAGAGACAGAGCCTGGTTCCCCTGTAACATACATATCATAACAGAGACAGAGCCTGGTTCCCCTGTAACATCCATATCATAACAGAGACAGGGCCTGGTTCCCCTGTAACATCCATATCATAACAGAGACAGGGCCTGGTTCCCCTGTAACATCCATATCATAACAGAGCCTGGTTCCCCTGTAACATCCATATCATAACAGAGACAGAGCCTGGTTTCCCTGTAACATCCATATCGTAGCAGAGACAGAGCCTGGTTCCCCTGTAACATCCATATCATAACAGAGACAGGGCCTGGTTCCCCTGCAACATCCATATCATACAGAGCCTGGTTCCCCTGTAACATCCATATCATAACAGAGACATAGTCTGGTTCCCCTGTAACATCCATATCATAACAGAGACAGAGCCTGGTTCCCCTGTAACATCCATATCATAACAGAGCCTGGTTCCCCTGCAACATCCATATCATAACAGAGCATGGTTCCCCTGCAGCATCCATATCATAACAGAGCCTGGTTCCCCTGTAACATCCATATCATAACAGAGACAGAGCATGGTTCCCCTGCAACATCCATATCATAACAGAGACAGAGCCTGGTTCCCCTGTAACATCCATATCATAACAGAGACAGACCCTGGTTCCCCTGTAACATCCATATCATAACAGAGACAGAGCCTGGATCCCCTGTAACATCCATATCATAACAGAGACAGGGCCTGGTTCCCCTGTAACATCCATATCATAACAGAGCCTGGTTCCAATGCAACATCCATATCATAACAGAGACAGAGCCTGGTTCCCCTGTAACATACATATCATAACAGAGACAGAGCCTGGTTCCCCTGTAACATCCATATCATAACAGAGACAGGGCCTGGTTCCCCTGTAACATCCATATCATAACAGAGACAGGGCCTGGTTCCCCTGTAACATCCATATCATAACAGAGCCTGGTTCCCCTGTAACATCCATATCATAACAGAGACAGAGCCTGGTTTCCCTGTAACATCCATATCGTAGCAGAGACAGAGCCTGGTTCCCCTGTAACATCCATATCATAACAGAGACAGGGCCTGGTTCCCCTGCAACATCCATATCATACAGAGCCTGGTTCCCCTGTAACATCCATATCGTAACAGAGCCTGGTTCCCCTGTAACATCCATATCATAACAGAGACAGGGCCTGGTTCCCCTGTAACAACCCTATCATAACAGATACAGAGCCTGGTTTCCCTGCAGCATCCATATCATAACAGAGACAGAGCCTGGTTCCCCTGTAACATCCATATCATAACAGAGCCTGGTTCCCCTGTAACATCCATATCATAACAGAGCCTGGTTCCCCTGTAACATCCATATCATAACAGAGCCTGGTTCCCCTGCAGCATCCATATCATAACAGAGACAGAGCCTGGTTCCCCTGCAACATCCATATCATAACAGAGCCTGGTTCCCCTGTAACATCCATATCATAACAGAGCCTGGTTCCACTGCAGCATCCATATCATAACAGAGCCTGGTTCCCCTGTAACATCCATATCATAACAGAGACAGGGCCTGGTTCCCCTGTAACATCCATATCATAACAGAGACAGAGCCTGGTTCCCCTGAAACATCCATATAACAACAGAGCCTGGTTCCCCTGTAATATCCATATCATAACAGAGCCTGGTCCCCCTGTAACATCCATATCATAACAGAGACAGGGCCTGGTTCCCCTGTAACATCCATATCATAACAGAGACAGGGCCTGGTTCCCCTGTAACATCCATATCATAACAGAGACAGAGCCTGGTTCCCCTGCAACATCCATATCATAACAGAGACAGAGCCTGGTTCCCCTGTAACATCCATATCATAACAGAGCCTGGTTCCCCTGTAACATCCATATCATAACAGAGACAGAGCCTGGTTCCCCTGCAACATCCATATCATAACAGAGACAGAGCCTGGTTCCCCTGTAACATCCATATCATAACAGAGCCTGTTTCCCCTGTAACATCCACATCATAACTTAGCCTGGTTCCCCTGTAACATCCATATCATAACAGAGACAGAGCCTGGTTCCCCTGTAACATCCATATCATAACAGAGCCTGGTTCCCCTGTAACATCCATATCATAACAGAGCCTGGTTGCCCTGTAACATCCATATCATAACAGAGGCTGGTTCCCCTGTAACATCCATATCATAGCAGAGCCTGGTTCCCCTGTAACATCCATATCATAACAGAGACAGGGCCTGGTTCCCCTGTAACATCCATATCATAACAGAGACAGGGCCTGGTTCCCCTGTAACATCCATATCATAACAGAGACAGAGCCTGGATCCCCTGTAACATCCATATCATAACAGAGACAGAGCCTGGTTCCCCTGCAACATCCTTATCATAACAGAGCCTGGTTCCCCTGCAACATCCATATCATAACAGAGCCTGGTTCCCCTGTAACATCCATATCACAACAGAGCCTGGTTCCCTTGTAACATTCGTATCATAACAGAGACTGGTTCCCCTGCAACATCCATATCATAACAGAGCCTGGTTCCCCTGTAACATCCATATCATGACAGAGACAAAGCCTGGTTCCAATGCAACATCCATATCATAACAGAGACAGAGCCTGGTTTCGCTGTAACATCCATATCATAACAGAGACTGGTTCCCCTGTAACATCCATATCATAACAGAGACAGGGCCTGGTTCCCCTGTAACATCCATATCATAACAGAGACAGAGCCTGGTTCCCCTGTAACATCCATATCATAACAGAGACAGAGCCTGGTTCCCCTGTAACATCCATATCATAACAGAGCCTGGTTCCGCTGCAACATCCATATCATAACAGAGACTGGTTCCCCTGTAACATCCATATCATAACAGAGACAGGGCCTGGTTCCCCTGTAACATCCATATCATAACAGAGACAGAGCCTGGTTCCCCTGTAACATCCATATCATAACAGAGCCAGAGCCTGGTTCCCCTGTAACATCCATATCATAACAGAGACAGGGCCTGGTTCCCCTGTAACATCCATATCATAACAGAGACAGAGCCTGGTTCCCCTGTAACATCCATATCATAACAGAGCCTGGTTCCCCTGTAACATCCATATCATAACAGAGACAGAGCCTGGTTCCCCTGTAACATCCATATCGTAACAGAGCCTGGTTCCCCTGTAACATCCATATCAAAACAGAGCCTGGTTCCCCTGCAGCATCCACATCATAACAGAGCCTGGTTCCCCTGCAACATCCATATCATAACAGAGCCTGGTTCCCCTGTAACATCCATATCATAACAGAGCCTGGTTCCCCTGTAACATCCATATCATAACAGAGCCTGGTTCCCCTGTAACATCCATATCATAACAGGGCTTGGTTCCCCTGTAACATCCATATCAAAACAGAGCCTGGTTCCCCTGTAACATCCATATCATAACAGAGCCTGGTTCCCCTGCAGCATCCATATCATAACAGAGACAGAGCCTGGTTCCCCTGCAACATCCATATCATAACAGAGCCTGGTTCCCCTGTAACATCCATATCATAACAGAGCCTGGTTCCCCTGCAGCGTCCATATCATAACAGAGCCTGGTTCCCCTGTAACATCCATATCATAACAGAGACAGGGCCTGGTTCCCCTGTAACATCCATATCATAACATAGACAGTGCCTGGTTCCCCTGCAACATCCATATGACAACAGAGCCTGGTTCCCCTGTAACATCCATATCATAACAGAGACAGGGCCTGGTTCCCCTGTAACATCCATATCATAACAGAGACAGGGCCTGGTTCCCCTGTAACATCCATATCATAACAGAGACAGAGCCTGGTTCCCCTGTAACATCCATATCATAACAGAGCCTGGTTCCCCTGCAACATCCATATCATAACAGAGACAGAGCCTGGTTCCCCTGTAACATCCATATCATAACAGAGCCTGGTTCCCCTGTAACATCCATATCATAACAGAGACAGAGCCTGGTTCCCCTGTAACATCCATATCGTAACAGAGCCTGGTTCCCCTGTAACATCCATATCATAACAGCCTGGTTCCCCTGTAACATCCATATCATAACAGAGCCTGGTTCCCCTGTAACATCCATATCGTAACAGAGCCTGGTTCCCCTGCAACATCCATATCATAACAGAGCCTGGTTCACCTGTAACATCCATATCATAACAGAGGCTGGTTCCCCTGTAACATCCATATCATAACAGAGCCTGGTTCCCCTGTAACATCCATATCATAACAGAGACAGAGCCTGGTTCCCCTGCAACATCCATATCATAACAGAGCCTGGTTCCCCTGTAACATCCATATCATAACAGAGCCTGGTTCCCCTGTAACATCCATATCATAACAGAGACAGATCCTGGTTCCCCTGTAACATCCATATCATAACAGAGAGAGGGCCTGGTTCCCCTGTAACATCCATATCATAACAGAGACAGAGCCTGGTTCCCCTGTAACATCCATATCATAACAGAGACAGAGCCTGGTTCCCCTGTAACATCCATATCATAACAGAGACAGAGCCTGGTTCGCCTGTAACATCCATATCATAACAGAGACAGAGCCTGGTTCCCCTGTAACATCCATATCATAACACAGACAGGGCCTGGTTCCCCTGTAACATCCATATCATAACAGAGCCTGGTTCCCCTGCAACATCCATATCATAACAGAGACAGAGCCTGGTTCCCCTGTAACATACATATCATAACAGAGACAGAGCCTGGTTCCACTGTAACATCCATATCATAACAGAGACAGGGCCTGGTTCCCCTGTAACATCCATATCATAACAGAGACAGGGCATGGTTCCCCTGTAACATCCATATCATAACAGAGCCTGGTTCCCCTGTAACATCCATATCATAACAGAGACAGAGCCTGGTTCCCCTGCAACATCCATATCATAACAGAGACAGAGCCTGGTTCCCCTGTAACATCCATATCATAACAGAGCCTGTTTCCCCTGTAACATCCACATCATAACTTAGCCTGGTTCCCCTGTAACATCCATATCATAACAGAGACAGAGCCTGGTTCCCCTGTAACATCCATATCATAACAGAGCCTGGTTCCCCTGTAACATCCATATCATAACAGAGCCTGGTTGCCCTGTAACATCCATATCATAACAGAGGCTGGTTCCCCTGTAACATCCATATCATAACAGAGCCTGGTTCCCCTGTAACATCCATATCATAACAGAGACAGGGCCTGGTTCCCCTGTAACATCCATATCATAACAGAGACAGGGCCTGGTTCCCCTGTAACATCCATATCATAACAGAGACAGAGCCTGGTTCCCCTGTAACATCCATATCATAACAGAGACAGAGCCTGGTTCCCCTGCAACATCCTTATCATAACAGAGCCTGGTTCCCCTGCAACATCCTTATAATAACAGAGCCTGGTTCCCCTGCAACATCCATATCATAACAGAGCCTGGTTCCCCTGTAACATCCATATCATAACAGAGACAGGGCCTGGTTCCCCTGTAACATCCATATCATAACAGAGACAGAGCCTGGTTCCCCTGTAACATCCATATCATAACAGAGCCAGAGCCTGGTTCCCCTGTAACATCCATATCATAACAGAGACAGGGCCTGGTTCCCCTGTAACATCCATATCATAACAGAGACAGAGCCTGGTTCCCCTGTAACATCCATATCATAACAGAGCCTGGTTCCCCTGTAACATCCATATCATAACAGAGACAGAGCCTGGTTCCCCTGTAACATCCATATCGTAACAGAGCCTGGTTCCCCTGTAACATCCATATCATAACAGAGCCTGGTTCCCCTGCAGAATCCACATCATAACAGAGCCTGGTTCCCCTGCAACATCCATATCATAACAGAGCCTGGTTCCCCTGTAACATCCATATCATAACAGAGCCTGGTTCCCCTGTAACATCCATATCATAACAGAGCCTGGTTCCCCTGTAACATCCATATCATAACAGGGCTTGGTTCCCCTGTAACATCCATATCAAAACAGAGCCTGGTTCCCCTGTAACATCCATATCATAACAGAGCCTGGTTCCCCTGCAGCATCCATATCATAACAGAGACAGAGCCTGGTTCCCCTGCAACATCCATATCATAACAGAGCCTGGTTCCCCTGTAACATCCATATTATAACAGAGCCTGGTTCCCCTGCAACATCCATATCATAACAGAGCCTGGTTCCCCTGTAACATCCATATCATAACAGAGCCTGGTTCCCCTGCAGCATCCATATCACAACAGAGCCTGTTTCCCCTGTAAAATCCATATCATAACAGAGACAGGGCCTGGTTCCCCTGTAACATCCATATCATAACATAGACAGTGCCTGGTTCCCCTGCAACATCCATATGACAACAGAGCCTGGTTCCCCTGTAACATCCATATCATAACAGAGACAGGGTCTGGTTCCCCTGTAACGTCCATATCATAACAGAGACAGGGCCTGGTTCCCCTGTAACATCCATATCATAACAGAGACAGGGCCTGGTTCCCCTGTAACATCCATATCATAACAGAGACAGAGCCTGGTTCCCCTGTAACATCCATATCATAACAGAGCCTGGTTCCCCTGCAACATCCATATCATAACAGAGACAGAGCCTGGTTCCCCTGTAACATCCATATCATAACAGAGCCTGGTTCCCCTGTAACATCCATATCATAACAGAGACAGAGCCTGGTTCCCTTGTAACATCCATATCATAACAGAGCCTGGTTCCCATGTAACATCCATATCATAACAGAGCCTGGTTCCCCTGTAACATCCATATCATAACAGAGACAGAGCCTGGTTCCCCTGTAACATCCATATCGTAACAGAGCCTGGTTCCCCTGTAACATCCATATCATAACAGAGACAGGGCCTGGTTCCCCTTTAACATCCATATCTTAACAGAGACAGGGCCTGGTTCCCCTGTAACATCCATATCATAACAGAGACAGAGCCTGGTTCCCCTGTAACATCCATATCATAACAGAGCCTGGTTCCCCTGCAACATCCATATCATAACAGAGACAGAGCCTGGTTCCCCTGTAACATCCATATCATAACAGAGACAGAGCCTGGTTCCCCTGTAACATCCATATCGTAACAGAGCCTGGTTCCCCTGTAACATCCATATCATAACAGAGCCTGGTTCCCCTGTAACATCCATATCATAACAGAGCCAGGTTCCGCTGCAACATCCATATCATAACAGAGACTGGTTCCCCTGTAACATCCATATCATAACAGAGACAGGGCCTGGTTCCCCTGTAACATCCATATCATAACAGAGACAGAGCCTGGTTCCCCTGTAACATCCATATCATAACAGAGCCAGAGCCTGGTTCCCCTGTAACATCCATATCATAACCGAGACAGGGCCTGGTTCCCCTGTAACATCCATATCATAACAGAGACAGAGCCTGGTTCCCCTGTAACATCCATATCATAACAGAGCCTGGTTCCCCTGTAACATCC
Source organism: Oncorhynchus clarkii lewisi (assembly GCF_045791955.1). NCBI lineage: Eukaryota > Metazoa > Chordata > Actinopteri > Salmoniformes > Salmonidae > Oncorhynchus > Oncorhynchus clarkii. Next base: position 275,067 of record NW_027257931.1, on the reverse strand, counting down.
ATATCATAACAGAGACAGAGCCTGGTTCCCCTGTAACATCCATATCGTAACAGAGCCTGATTCCCCTGTAACATCCATATCATAACAGAGCCTGGTTCCCCTGCAGCATCCATATCATAACAGAGCCAGGTTCCGCTGCAACATCCATATCATAACAGAGACTGGTTCCCCTGTAACATCCATATCATAACAGAGACAGGGCCTGGTTCCCCTCTAACATCCATATCATAACAGAGAGAGAGCCTGGTTCCCCTGTAACATCCATATCATAACAGAGCCAGAGCCTGGTTCCCCTGTAACATCCATATCATAACAGAGCCTGGTTCCCCTGCAGCATCCATATCATAACAGAGCCTGTTTCCCCTGTAACATCCATATCATAACAGAGACAGGGCCTGGTTCCCCTGTAACATCCATATCATAACATAGACAGTGCCTGGTTCCCCTGCAACATCCATATGACAACAGAGCCTGGTTCCCCTGTAACATCCATATCATAACAGAGACAGGGCCTGGTTCCCCTGTAACGTCCATATCATAACAGAGACAGGGCCTGGTTCCCCTGTAACATCCATATCATAACAGAGACAGGGCCTGGTTCCCCTGTAACATCCATATCATAACAGAGACAGAGCCTGGTTCCCCTGTAACATCCATATCATAACAGAGCCTGGTTCCCCTGCAACATCCATATCATAACAGAGACAGAGCCTGGTTCCCCTGTAACATCCATATCATAACAGAGCCTGGTTCCCCTGTAACATCCATATCATAACAGAGACAGAGCCTGGTTCCCTTGTAACATCCATATCATAACAGAGCCTGGTTCCCATGTAACATCCATATCCTAACAGAGCCTGGTTCCCCTGTAACATCCATATCATAACAGAGACAGAGCCTGGTTCCCCTGTAACATCCATATCGTAACAGAGCCTGGTTCCCCTGTAACATCCATATCATAACAGAGACAGGGCCTGGTTCCCCTTTAACATCCATATCATAACAGAGACAGGGCCTGGTTCCCCTGTAACATCCATATCATAACAGAGACAGAGCCTGGTTCCCCTGTAACATCCATATCATAACAGAGCCTGGTTCCCCTGCAACATCCATATCATAACAGAGACAGAGCCTGGTTCCCCTGTAACATCCATATCATAACAGAGACAGAGCCTGGTTCCCCTGTTACATCCATATCGTAACAGAGCCTGGTTCCCCTGTAACATCCATATCATAACAGAGCCTGGTTCCCCTGTAACATCCATATCATAACAGAGCCAGGTTCCGCTGCAACATCCATATCATAACAGAGACTGGTTCCCCTGTAACATCCATATCATAACAGAGACAGGGCCTGGTTCCCCTGTAACATCCATATCATAACAGAGACAGAGCCTGGTTCCCCTGTAACATCCATATCATAACAGAGCCAGAGCCTGGTTCCCCTGTAACATCCATATCATAACCGAGACAGGGCCTGGTTCCCCTGTAACATCCATATCATAACAGAGACAGAGCCTGGTTCCCCTGTAACATCCATATCATAACAGAGCCTGGTTCCCCTGTAACATCCATATCATAACAGAGACAGAGCCTGGTTCCCCTGTAACATCCATATCGTAACAGAGCCTGATTCCCCTGTAACATCCATATCATAACAGAGCCTGGTTCCCCTGCAGCATCCATATCATAACAGAGCCAGGTTCCGCTGCAACATCCATATCATAACAGAGACTGGTTCCCCAGTAACATCCATATCATAACAGAGACAGGGCCTGGTTCCCCTCTAACATCCATATCATAACAGAGACAGAGCCTGGTTCCCCTGTAACATCCATATCATAACAGAGCCAGAGCCTGGTTCCCCTGTAACATCCATATCATAACAGAGACAGGGCCTGGTTCCCCTGTAACATCCATATCATAACAGAGACAGAGCCTGGTTCCCCTGTAACATCCATATCATAACAGAGCCTGGTTCCCCTGTAACATCCATATCATAACAGAGACAGAGCCTGGTTCCCCTGTAACATCCATATCGTAACAGAGCCTGATTCCCCTGTAACATCCATATAATAACAGAGCCTGGTTCCCCTGCAGCATCCACATCATAACATAGCCTGGTTCCCCTGCAACATCCATATCATAACAGAGCCTGGTTCCCCTGTAACATCCATATCATAACAGAGCCTGGTTCCCCTGTAACATCCATATCATAACAGAGCCTGGTTCCCCTGTAACATCCATATCATAACAGGGCTTGGTTCCCCTGTAACATCCATATCAAAACAGAGCCTGGTTCCCCTGTAACATCCATATCATAACAGAGCCTGGTTCCCCTGCAGCATCCATATCATAACAGAGACAGAGCCTGGTTCCCCTGCAACATCCATATCATAACAGAGCCTGGTTCCCCTGTAACATCCATATCATAACAGAGCCTGGTTCCCCTGCAGCATCCATATCATAACAGAGCCTGGTTCCACTGTAACATCCATATCATAACAGAGACAGGGCCTGGTTCCCCTGTAACATCCATATCATAACATAGACAGGGCCTGGTTCCCCTGTAACATCCATATCATAACAGAGACAGGGCCTGGTTCCCCTGTAACATCCATATCATAACAGAGACAGGGCCTGGTTCCCCTGTAACATCCATATCATAACAGAGACAGGGCCTGTTTCCCCTGTAACATCCATATCATAACAGAGACAGAGCCTGGTTCCCCTGTAACATCCATATCATAACAGAGCCTGGTTCCCCTGCAACATCCATATCATAACAGAGACAGAGCCTGGTTCCCCTGTAACATCCATATCATAACAGAGCCTGGTTCCCCTGTAACATCCATATCATAACAGAGACAGAGCCTGGTTCCCCTGTAACATCCATATCGTAACAGAGCCTGGTTCCCCTGTAACATCCATATCATAACAGAGCCTGGTTCCCCTGTAACATCCATATCATAACAGAGCCTGGTTCCCCTGTAACATCCATATCGTAACAGAGCCTGGTTCCCCTGCAACATCCATATCATAACAGAGCCTGGTTCACCTGTAACATCCATATCATAACAGAGGCTGGTTCCCCTGTAACATCCATATCATAACAGAGCCTGGTTCCCCTGTAACATCCATATCATAACAGAGAGAGAGCCTGGTTCCCCTGCAACATCCATATCATAACAGAGCCTGGTTCCCCTGTAACATCCATATCATAACAGAGCCTGGTTCCCTGTAACATCCATATCGTAACAGAGCCTGGTTCCCGTGCAACATCCATATCATAACAGAGCCTGGTTCACCTGTAACATCCATATCATAACAGAGGCTGGTTCCCCTTTAACATCCATATCATAACAGAGCCTGGTTCCCCTGTAACATCCATATCATAACAGAGACAGAGCCTGGTTCCCCTGCAACATCCATATCATAACAGAGCCTGGTTCCCCTGTAACATCCATATCATAACAGAGCCTGGTTCCCCTGTAACATCCATATCATAACAGAGACAGAGCCTGGTTCCCCTGTAACATCCATATCGTAACAGAGCCTGGTTCCCCTGTAACATCCATATCATAACAGAGCCTGCTTCCCCTGTAACATCCATATCATAACAGAGCCTGGTTCCCCTGTAACATCCATATCATAACAGAGACTGGTTCCCCTGTAACATCCATATCATAACAGAGACAGGGCCTGGTTCCCCTGTAACATCCATATCATAACAGAGACAGAGCCTGGTTCCCCTGTAACATCCATATCATAACAGAGCCAGAGCCTTGTTCCCCTGTAACATCCATATCATAACAGAGACAGGGCCTGGTTCCCCTGTAACATCCATATCATAACAGAGACAGAGCCTGGTTCCCCTGTAACATCCATATCATAACAGAGCCTGGTTCCCCTGTAACATCCATATCATAACAGAGACAGAGCCTGGTTCCCCTGTAACATCCATATCGTAACAGAGCCTGGTTCCCCTGTAACATCCATATCATAACAGAGCCTGGTTCCCCTACAGCATCCACATTATAACAGAGCCTGGTTCCCCTGCAACATCCATATCATAACAGAGCCTGGTTCCCCTGTAACATCAATATCATAACAGAGCCTGGTTCCCCTGTAACATCCAAATCATAACAGAGCCTGGTTCCCCTGTAACATCCATATCATAACAGAGCTTGGTTCCCCTGTAACATCCATATCAAAACAAAGCCTGGTTCCCCTGTAACATCCATATCATAACAGAGCCTGGTTCCCCTGCAGCATCCATATCATAACAGAGACAGAGCCTGGTTCCGCTGCAACATCCATATCATAACAGAGCCTGGTTCCCCTGTAAAATCCATATCATAACAGAGCCTGGTTCCCCTGCAGCATCTATATCATAACAGAGCCTGGTTCCCCTGTAACATCCATATCATAACAGAGACAGGGCCTGGTTCCCCTGTAACATCCATATCATAACATAGACAGTGCCTGGTTCCCCTGCAACATCCATATGACAACAGAGCCTGGTTCCCCTGTAACATCCATATCATAACAGAGACAGGGCCTGGTTCCCCTGTAACATCCACATCATAACAGAGACAGGGCCTGGTTCCCCTGTAACATCCATATCATAACAGAGACAGGGCCTGGTTCCCCTGTAACATCCATATCATAACAGAGACAGAGCCTGGTTCCCCTGTAACATCCATATCATAACAGAGCCTGGTTCCCCTGCAACATCCATATCATAACAGAGACAGAGCCTGGTTCCCCTTTAACATCCATATCATAACAGAGCCTGGTTCCCCTGTAACATCCATATCATAACAGAGACAGAGCCTGGTTCCCCTGTAACATCCATATCGTAACAGAGCCTGGTTCCCCTGTAACATCCATATCGTAACAGAGCCTGGTTCCCCTGTAACATCCATATCATAACAGAGCCTGGTTCCCCTGCAGCATCCACATTATAACATAGCCTGGTTCCCCTGCAACATCCATATCATAACAGAGCCTGGTTCCCCTGTAACATCAATATCATAACAGAGCCTGGTTCCCCTGTAACATCCAAATCATAACAGAGCCTGGTTCCCCTGTAACATCCATATCATAACAGGGCTTGGTTCCCCTGTAACATCCATATCAAAACAAAGCCTGGTTCCCCTGTAACATCCATATCATAACAGAGCCTGGTTCCCCTGCAGCATCCATATCATAACAGAGACAGAGCCTGGTTCCGCTGCAACATCCATATCATAACAGAGCCTGGTTCCCCTGTAAAATCCATATCATAACAGAGCCTGGTTCCCCTGCAGCATCCATATCATAACAGAGCCTGGTTCCCCTGTAACATCCATATCATAACAGAGACAGGGCCTGGTTCCCCTGTAACATCCATATCATAACATAGACAGTGCCTGGTTCCCCTGCAACATCCATATGACAACAGAGCCTGGTTCCCCTGTAACATCCATATCATAACAGAGACAGGGCCTGGTTCCCCTGTAACATCCACATCATAACAGAGACAGGGCCTGGTTCCCCTGTAACATCCATATCATAACAGAGACAGGGCCTGGTTCCCCTGTAACATCCATATCATAACAGAGACAGAGCCTGGTTCCCCTGTAACATCCATATCATAACAGAGCCTGGTTCCCCTGCAACATCCATATCATAACAGAGACAGAGCCTGGTTCCCCTTTAACATCCATATCATAACAGAGCCTGGTTCCCCTGTAACATCCATATCATAACAGAGACAGAGCCTGGTTCCCCTGTAACATCCATATCGTAACAGAGCCTGGTTCCCCTGTAACATCCATATCATAACAGAGCCTGGTTCCCCTGTAACATCCATATCATAACAGAGCCTGGTTCCCCTGTAACATCCATATCGTAACAGAGCCTGGTTCCGCTGCAACATCCATATCATAACAGAGCCTGGTTCACCTGTAACATCCATATCATAACAGAGGCTGGTTCCCCTGTAACATCCATATCATAACAGAGCCTGGTTCCCCTGTAACATCCATATCATAACAGAGACAGAGCCTGGTTCCCCTGCAACATCCATATCATAACAGAGCCTGGTTCCCCTGTAACATCCATATCATAACAGAGACAGGGCCTGGTTCCCCTGTAACATCCATATCATAACAGAGACAGGGCCTGGTTCCCCTGTAACATCCATATCATAACAGAGACAGGGCCTGGTTCCCCTGTAACATCCATATCATAACAGAGAAAGAGCCTGGTTCCCCTGTAACATCCATATCATAACAGAGACAGAGCCTGGTTCCCCTGCAACATCCTTATCATAACAGAGCCTGGTTCCCCTGCAACATCCTTATCATAACAGAGCCTGGTTCCCCTGAAACATCCATACCATAACAGAGCCTGGTTCCCCTGTAACATCCATATCATAACAGAGACAGGGCCTGGTTCCCCTGTAACATCCGTATCATAACAGAGACTGGTTCCCCTGTAACATCCATATCATAACAGAGACTGGTTCCCCTGTAACATCCATATCATAACAGAGCCTGGTTCCCCTGTAACATCCATATCATAACAGAGGCTGGTTCCCCTGTAACATCCATATCATAACAGAGGCTGGTTCCCCTGTAACATCCATATCATAACAGAGCCTGGTTCCCCTGTAACATCCATATCATAACAGAGACAGAGCCTGGTTCCCCTGCAACATCCATATCATAACAGAGCCTGGTTCCCCTGTAACATCCATATCATAACAGAGACAGGGCCTGGTTCCCCTGTAACATCCATATCATAACAGAGACAGGGCCTGGTTCCCCTGTAACATCCATATTATAACAGAGACAGGGCCTGGTTCCCCTGTAACATCCATATCATAACAGAGAAAGAGCCTGGTTCCCCTGTAACATCCATATCATAACAGAGACAGAGCCTGGTTCCCCTGCAACATCCTTATCATAACAGAGCCTGGTTCCCCTGCAACATCCTTATCATAACAGAGCCTGGTTCCCCTGCAACATCCATACCATAACAGAGCCTGGTTCCCCTGTAACATCCATATCATAACAGAGACAGGGCCTGGTTCCCCTGTAACATCCGTATCATAACAGAGACTGGTTCCCCTGTAACATCCATATCATAACAGAGACTGGTTCCCCTGTAACATCCATATCATAACAGAGCCTGGTTCCCCTGTAACATCCATATCATAACAGAGGCTGGTTCCCCTGTAACATCCATATCATAACAGAGCCTGGTTCCCCTGTAACATCCATATCATAACAGAGACAGGGCCTGGTTCCCATGTAACATCCTTATCATAACAGAGACAGATCCTGGTTCCCCTGTAACATCCATATCATTACAGAGCCTGGTTCCCCTGTAACATCCATATCATAACAGAGACAGAGCCTGGTTCCCCTGTAACATCCATATCATAACAGAGCCTGGTTCCCCTGTAACATCCATATCATAACAGAGCCAGAGCCTGGTTCCCCTGTAACATCCATATCATAACAGAGACAGGGCCTGGTTCCCCTGTAACATCCATATCATAACAGAGACAGAGCCTGGTTCCCCTGTAACATCCATATCATAACAGAGCCTGGTTCCCCTGTAACATCCATATCATAACAGAGACAGAGCCTGGTTCCCATGTAACATCCATATCGTAACAGAGCCTGGTTCCCCTGTAACATCCATATCAAAACAGAGCCTGGTTCCCCTGCAGCATCCACATCATAACAGAGCCTGGTTCCCCTTCAACATCCATATCATAACAGAGCCTGGTTCCCCTGTAACATCCATATCATAACAGAGCCTGGTTCCCCTGTAACATCCATATCATAACAGAGCCTGGTTCCCCTGTAACATCCATATCATAACAGGGCTTGGTTCCCCTGTAACATCCATATAAAAACAGAGCCTGGTTCCCCTGTAACATCCATATCATAACAGAGCCTGGTTCCCCTGCAGCATCCATATCATAACAGAGACAGAGCCTGGTTCCCCTGCAACATCCATATCATAACAGAGCCTGGTTCCCCTGTAACATCCATATCATAACAGAGCCTGGTTCCCCTGCAGCGTCCATATCATAACAGAGCCTGGTTCCCCTGTAACATCCATATCATAACAGAGACAGGGCCTGGTTCCCCTGTAACATCCATATCATAACATAGACAGTGCCTGGTTCCCCTGCAACATCCATATGACAACAGAGCCTGGTTCCCCTGTAACATCCATATCATAACAGAGACAGGGCCTGGTTCCCCTGTAACATCCATATCATAACAGAGACAGGGCCTGGTTCCCCTGTAACATCCATATCATAACAGAGACAGAGCCTGGTTCCCCTGTAACATCCATATCATAACAGAGCCTGGTTCCCCTGCAACATCCATATCATAACAGAGACAGAGCCTGGTTCCCCTGTAACATCCATATCATAACAGAGCCTGGTTCCCCTGTAACATCCATATCATAACAGAGACAGAGCCTGGTTCCCCTGTAACATCCATATCGTAACAGAGCCTGTTTCCCCTGTAACATCCATATCATAACAGCCTGGTTCCCCTGTAACATCCATATCATAACAGAGCCTGGTTCCCCTGTAACATCCATATCGTAACAGAGCCTGGTTCCCCTGCAACATCCATATCATAACAGAGCCTGGTTCACCTGTAACATCCATATCATAACAGAGGCTGGTTCCCCTGTAACATCCATATCATAACAGAGCCTGGTTCCCCTGTAACATCCATATCATAACAGAGACAGAGCCTGGTTCCCCTGCAACATCCATATCATAACAGAGCCTGGTTCCCCTGTAACATCCATATCATAACAGAGCCTGGTTCCCCTGTAACATCCATATCATAACAGAGACAGATCCTGGTTCCCCTGTAACATCCATATCATAACAGAGAGAGGGCCTGGTTCCCCTGTAACATCCATATCATAACAGAGACAGAGCCTGGTTCCCCTGTAACATCCATATCATAACAGAGACAGAGCCTGGTTCCCCTGTAACATCCATATCATAACAGAGACAGAGCCTGGTTCGCCTGTAACATCCATATCATAACAGAGACAGAGCCTGGTTCCCCTGTAACATCCATATCATAACACAGACAGGGCCTGGTTCCCCTGTAACATCCATATCATAACAGAGCCTGGTTCCCCTGCAACATCCATATCATAACAGAGACAGAGCCTGGTTCCCCTGTAACATACATATCATAACAGAGACAGAGCCTGGTTCCACTGTAACATCCATATCATAACAGAGACAGGGCCTGGTTCCCCTGTAACATCCATATCATAACAGAGACAGGGCCTGGTTCCCCTGTAACATCCATATCATAACAGAGCCTGGTTCCCCTGTAACATCCATATCATAACAGAGACAGAGCCTGGTTCCTCTGCAACATCCATATCATAACAGAGACAGAGCCTGGTTCCCCTGTAACATCCATATCATAACAGAGCCTGTTTCCCCTGTAACATCCACATCATAACTTAGCCTGGTTCCCCTGTAACATCCATATCATAACAGAGACAGAGCCTGGTTCCCCTGTAACATCCATATCATAACAGAGCCTGGTTCCCCTGTAACATCCATATCATAACAGAGCCTGGTTGCCCTGTAACATCCATATCATAACAGAGGCTGGTTCCCCTGTAACATCCATATCATAACAGAGCCTGGTTCCCCTGTAACATCCATATCATAACAGAGACAGGGCCTGGTTCCCCTGTAACATCCATATCATAACAGAGACAGGGCCTGGTTCCCCTGTAACATCCATATCATAACAGAGACAGAGCCTGGTTCCCCTGTAACATCCATATCATAACAGAGACAGAGCCTGGTTCCCCTGCAACATCCTTATCATAACATAGCCTGGTTCCCCTGCAACATCCTTATCATAACAGAGCCTGGTTCCCCTGCAACATCCATATCATAACAGAGCCTGGTTCCCCTGTAACATCCATATCATAACAGAGACAGGGCCTGGTTCCCCTGTAACATCCATATCATAACAGAGACAGAGCCTGGTTCCCCTGTAACATCCATATCATAACAGAGCCAGAGCCTGGTTCCCCTGTAACATCCATATCATAACAGAGACAGGGCCTGGTTCCCCTGTAACATCCATATCATAACAGAGACAGAGCCTGGTTCCCCTGTAACATCCATATCATAACAGAGCCTGGTTCCCCTGTAACATCCATATCATAACAGAGACAGAGCCTGGTTCCCCTGTAACATCCATATCGTAACAGAGCCTGGTTCCCCTGTAACATCCATATCATAACAGAGCCTGGTTCCCCTGCAGCATCCACATCATAACAGAGCCTGGTTCCCCTGCAACATCCATATCATAACAGAGCCTGGTTCCCCTGTAACATCCATATCATAACAGAGCCTGGTTCCCCTGTAACATCCATATCATAACAGAGCCTGGTTCCCCTGTAACATCCATATCATAACAGGGCTTGGTTCCCCTGTAACATCCATATCAAAACAGAGCCTGGTTCCCCTGTAACATCCATATCATAACAGAGCCTGGTTCCCCTGCAGCATCCATATCATAACAGAGCCTGTTTCCCCTGTAACATCCATATCATAACAGAGACAGGGCCTGGTTCCCCTGTAACATCCATATCATAACATAGACAGTGCCTGGTTCCCCTGCAACATCCATATGACAACAGAGCCTGGTTCCCCTGTAACATCCATATCATAACAGAGACAGGGCCTGGTTCCCCTGTAACGTCCATATCATAACAGAGACAGGGCCTGGTTCCCCTGTAACATCCATATCATAACAGAGACAGGGCCTGGTTCCCCTGTAACATCCATATCATAACAGAGACAGAGCCTGGTTCCCCTGTAACATCCATATCATAACAGAGCCTGGTTCCCCTGCAACATCCATATCATAACAGAGACAGAGCCTGGTTCCCCTGTAACATCCATATCATAACAGAGCCTGGTTCCCCTGTAACATCCATATCATAACAGAGACAGAGCCTGGTTCCCTTGTAACATCCATATCATAACAGAGCCTGGTTCCCATGTAACATCCATATCATAACAGAGCCTGGTTCCCCTGTAACATCCATATCATAACAGAGACAGAGCCTGGTTCCCCTGCAACATCCATATCGTAACAGAGCCTGGTTCCCCTGTAACATCCATATCATAACAGAGACAGGGCCTGGTTCCCCTTTAACATCCATATCATAACAGAGACAGGGCCTGGTTCCCCTGTAACATCCATATCATAACAGAGACAGAGCCTGGTTCCCCTGTAACATCCATATCATAACAGAGCCTGGTTCCCCTGCAACATCCATATCATAACAGAGACAGAGCCTGGTTCCCCTGTAACATCCATATCATAACAGAGACAGAGCCTGGTTCCCCTGTAACATCCATATCGTAACAGAGCCTGGTTCCCCTGTAACATCCATATCATAACAGAGCCTGGTTCCCCTGTAACATCCATATCATAACAGAGCCAGGTTCCGCTGCAACATCCATATCATAACAGAGACTGGTTCCCCTGTAACATCCATATCATAACAGAGACAGGGCCTGGTTCCCCTGTAACATCCATATCATAACAGAGACAGAGCCTGGTTCCCCTGTAACATCCATATCATAACAGAGCCAGAGCCTGGTTCCCCTGTAACATCCATATCATAACCGAGACAGGGCCTGGTTCCCCTGTAACATCCATATCATAACAGAGACAGAGCCTGGTTCCCCTGTAACATCCATATCATAACAGAGCCTGGTTCCCCTGTAACATCCATATCATAACAGAGACAGAGCCTGGTTCCCCTGTAACATCCATATCGTAACAGAGCCTGATTCCCCTGTAACATCCATATCATAACAGAGCCTGGTTCCCCTGCAGCATCCATATCATAACAGAGCCAGGTTCCGCTGCAACATCCATATCATAACAGAGACTGGTTCCCCTGTAACATCCATATCATAACAGAGACAGGGCCTGGTTCCCCTCTAACATCCATATCATAACAGAGACAGAGCCTGGTTCCCCTGTAACATCCATATCATAACAGAGCCAGAGCCTGGTTCCCCTGTAACATCCATATCATAACAGAGCCTGGTTCCCCTGCAGCATCCATATCATAACAGAGCCTGTTTCCCCTGTAACATCCATATCATAACAGAGACAGGGCCTGGTTCCCCTGTAACATCCATATCATAACATAGACAGTACCTGGTTCCCCTGCAACATCCATATGACAACAGAGCCTGGTTCCCCTGTAACATCCATATCATAACAGAGACAGGGCCTGGTTCCCCTGTAACGTCCATATCATAACAGAGACAGGGCCTGGTTCCCCTGTAACATCCATATCATAACAGAGACAGGGCCTGGTTCCCCTGTAACATCCATATCATAACAGAGACAGAGCCTGGTTCCCCTGTAACATCCATATCATAACAGAGCCTGGTTCCCCTGCAACATCCATATCATAACAGAGACAGAGCCTGGTTCCCCTGTAACATCCATATCATAACAGAGCCTGGTTCCCCTGTAACATCCATATCATAACAGAGACAGAGCCTGGTTCCCTTGTAACATCCATATCATAACAGAGCCTGGTTCCCATGTAACATCCATATCATAACAGAGCCTGGTTCCCCTGTAACATCCATATCATAACAGAGACAGAGCCTGGTTCCCCTGTAACATCCATATCGTAACAGAGCCTGGTTCCCCTGTAACATCCATATCATAACAGAGACAGGGCCTGGTTCCCCTTTAACATCCATATCATAACAGAGACAGGGCCTGGTTCCCCTGTAACATCCATATCATAACAGAGACAGAGCCTGGTTCCCCTGTAACATCCATATCATAACAGAGCCTGGTTCCCCTGCAACATCCATATCATAACAGAGACAGAGCCTGGTTCCCCTGTAACATCCATATCATAACAGAGACAGAGCCTGGTTCCCCTGTAACATCCATATCGTAACAGAGCCTGGTTCCCCTGTAACATCCATATCATAACAGAGCCTGGTTCCCCTGTAACATCCATATCATAACAGAGACAGAGCCTGGTTCCCCTGTAACATCCATATCATAACAGAGCCAGAGCCTGGTTCCCCTGTAACATCCATATCATAACCGAGACAGGGCCTGGTTCCCCTGTAACATCCATATCATAACAGAGACAGAGCCTGGTTCCCCTGTAACATCCATATCATAACAGAGCCTGGTTCCCCTGTAACATCCATATCATAACAGAGACAGAGCCTGGTTCCCCTGTAACATCCATATCGTAACAGAGCCTGATTCCCCTGCAACATCCTTATCATAACATAGCCTGGTTCCCCTGCAACATCCTTATCATAACAGAGCCTGGTTCCCCTGCAACATCCATATCATAACAGAGCCTGGTTCCCCTGTAACATCCATATCATAACAGAGACAGGGCCTGGTTCCCCTGTAACATCCATATCATAACAGAGACAGAGCCTGGTTCCCCTGTAACATCCATATCATAACAGAGCCAGAGCCTGGTTCCCCTGTAACATCCATATCATAACAGAGACAGGGCCTGGTTCCCCTGTAACATCCATATCATAACAGAGACAGAGCCTGGTTCCCCTGTAACATCCATATCATAACAGAGCCTGGTTCCCCTGTAACATCCATATCATAACAGAGACAGAGCCTGGTTCCCCTGTAACATCCATATCGTAACAGAGCCTGGTTCCCCTGTAACATCCATATCATAACAGAGCCTGGTTCCCCTGCAGCATCCACATCATAACAGAGCCTGGTTCCCCTGCAACATCCATATCATAACAGAGCCTGGTTCCCCTGTAACATCCATATCATAACAGAGCCTGGTTCCCCTGTAACATCCATATCATAACAGAGCCTGGTTCCCCTGTAACATCCATATCATAACAGGGCTTGGTTCCCCTGTGACATCCATATCAAAACAGAGCCTGGTTCCCCTGTAACATCCATATCATAACAGAGCCTGGTTCCCCTGCAGCATCCATATCATAACAGAGACAGAGCCTGGTTCCCCTGCAACATCCATATCATAACAGAGCCTGGTTCCCCTGTAACATCCATATTATAACAGAGCCTGGTTCCCCTGCAACATCCATATCATAACAGAGCCTGGTTCCCCTGTAACATCCATATCATAACAGAGCCTGGTTCCCCTGCAGCATCCATATCATAACAGAGCCTGTTTCCCCTGTAACATCCATATCATAACAGAGACAGGGCCTGGTTCCCCTGTAACATCCATATCATAACATAGACAGTGCCTGGTTCCCCTGCAACATCCATATGACAACAGAGCCTGGTTCCCCTGTAACATCCATATCATAACAGAGACAGGGCCTGGTTCCCCTGTAACGTCCATATCATAACAGAGACAGGGCCTGGTTCCCCTGTAACATCCATATCATAACAGAGACAGGGCCTGGTTCCCCTGTAACATCCATATCATAACAGAGACAGAGCCTGGTTCCCCTGTAACATCCATATCATAACAGAGCCTGGTTCCCCTGCAACATCCATATAATAACAGAGACAGAGCCTGGTTCCCCTGTAACATCCATATCATAACAGAGCCTGGTTCCCCTGTAACATCCATATCATAACAGAGACAGAGCCTGGTTCCCTTGTAACATCCATATCATAACAGAGCCTGGTTCCCATGTAACATCCATATCATAACAGAGCCTGGTTCCCCTGTAACATCCATATCATAACAGAGACAGAGCCTGGTTCCCCTGCAACATCCATATCGTAACAGAGCCTGGTTCCCCTGTAACATCCATATCATAACAGAGACAGGGCCTGGTTCCCCTTTAACATCCATATCATAACAGAGACAGGGCCTGGTTCCCCTGTAACATCCATATCATAACAGAGACAGAGCCTGGTTCCCCTGTAACATCCATATCATAACAGAGCCTGGTTCCCCTGCAACATCCATATCATAACAGAGACAGAGCCTGGTTCCCCTGTAACATCCATATCATAACAGAGACAGAGCCTGGTTCCCCTGTAACATCCATATCGTAACAGAGCCTGGTTCCCCTGTAACATCCATATCATAACAGAGCCTGGTTCCCCTGTAACATCCATATCATAACAGAGCCAGGTTCCGCTGCAACATCCATATCATAACAGAGACTGGTTCCCCTGTAACATCCATATCATAACAGAGACAGGGCCTGGTTCCCCTGTAACATCCATATCATAACAGAGACAGAGCCTGGTTCCCCTGTAACATCCATATCATAACAGAGCCAGAGCCTGGTTCCCCTGTAACATCCATATCATAACCGAGACAGGGCCTGGTTCCCCTGTAACATCCATATCATAACAGAGACAGAGCCTGGTTCCCCTGTAACATCCATATCATAACAGAGCCTGGTTCCCCTGTAACATCCATATCATAACAGAGACAGAGCCTGGTTCCCCTGTAACATCCATATCGTAACAGAGCCTGATTCCCCTGTAACATCCATATCATAACAGAGCCTGGTTCCCCTGCAGCATCCATATCATAACAGAGCCAGGTTCCGCTGCAACATCCATATCATAACAGAGACTGGTTCCCCTGTAACATCCATATCATAACAGAGACAGGGCCTGGTTCCCCTCTAACATCCATATCATAACAGAGACAGAGCCTGGTTCCCCTGTAACATCCATATCATAACAGAGCCAGAGCCTGGTTCCCCTGTAACATCCATATCATAACAGAGCCTGGTTCCCCTGCAGCATCCATATCATAACAGAGCCTGTTTCCCCTGTAACATCCATATCATAACAGAGACAGGGCCTGGTTCCCCTGTAACATCCATATCATAACATAGACAGTGCCTGGTTCCCCTGCAACATCCATATGACAACAGAGCCTGGTTCCCCTGTAACATCCATATCATAACAGAGACAGGGCCTGGTTCCCCTGTAACGTCCATATCATAACAGAGACAGGGCCTGGTTCCCCTGTAACATCCATATCATAACAGAGACAGGGCCTGGTTCCCCTGTAACATCCATATCATAACAGAGACAGAGCCTGGTTCCCCTGTAACATCCATATCATAACAGAGCCTGGTTCCCCTGCAACATCCATATCATAACAGAGACAGAGCCTGGTTCCCCTGTAACATCCATATCATAACAGAGCCTGGTTCCCCTGTAACATCCATATCATAACAGAGACAGAGCCTGGTTCCCTTGTAACATCCATATCATAACAGAGCCTGGTTCCCATGTAACATCCATATCATAACAGAGCCTGGTTCCCCTGTAACATCCATATCATAACAGAGACAGAGCCTGGTTCCCCTGTAACATCCATATCGTAACAGAGCCTGGTTCCCCTGTAACATCCATATCATAACAGAGACAGGGCCTGGTTCCCCTTTAACATCCATATCATAACAGAGACAGGGCCTGGTTCCCCTGTAACATCCATATCATAACAGAGACAGAGCCTGGTTCCCCTGTAACATCCATATCATAACAGAGCCTGGTTCCCCTGCAACATCCATATCATAACAGAGACAGAGCCTGGTTCCCCTGTAACATCCATATCATAACAGAGACAGAGCCTGGTTCCCCTGTAACATCCATATCGTAACAGAGCCTGGTTCCCCTGTAACATCCATATTATAACAGAGCCTGGTTCCCCTGTAACATCCATATCATAACAGAGACAGAGCCTGGTTCCCCTGTAACATCCATATCATAACAGAGCCAGAGCCTGGTTCCCCTGTAACATCCATATCATAACCGAGACAGGGCCTGGTTCCCCTGTAACATCCATATCATAACAGAGACAGAGCCTGGTTCCCCTGTAACATCCATATCATAACAGAGCCTGGTTCCCCTGTAACATCCATATCATAACAGAGACAGAGCCTGGTTCCCCTGTAACATCCATATCGTAACAGAGCCTGATTCCCCTGTAACATCCATATCATAACAGAGCCTGGTTCCCCTGCAGCATCCATATCATAACAGAGCCAGGTTCCGCTGCAACATCCATATCATAACAGAGACTGGTTCCCCTGTAACATCCATATCATAACAGAGACAGGGCCTGGTTCCCCTCTAACATCCATATCATAACAGAGACAGAGCCTGGTTCCCCTGTAACATCCATATCATAACAGAGCCAGAGCCTGGTTCCCCTGTAACATCCATATCATAACAGAGACAGGGCCTGGTTCCCCTGTAACATCCATATCATAACAGAGACAGAGCCTGGTTCCCCTGTAACATCCATATCATAACAGAGCCTGGTTCCCCTGTAACATCCATATCATAACAGAGACAGAGCCTGGTTCCCCTGTAACATCCATATCGTAACAGAGCCTGATTCCCCTGTAACATCCATATCATAACAGAGCCTGGTTCCCCTGCAGCATCCACATCATAACATAGCCTGGTTCCCCTGCAACATCCATATCATAACAGAGCCTGGTTCCCCTGTAACATCCATATCATAACAGAGCCTGGTTCCCCTGTAACATCCATATCATAACAGAGCCTGGTTCCCCTGTAACATCCATATCATAACAGGGCTTGGTTCCCCTGTAACATCCATATCAAAACAGAGCCTGGTTCCCCTGTAACATCCATATCATAACAGAGCCTGGTTCCCCTGCAGCATCCATATCATAACAGAGCCAGGTTCCGCTGCAACATCCATATCATAACAGAGACTGGTTCCCCTGTAACATCCATATCATAACAGAGACAGGGCCTGGTTCCCCTCTAACATCCATATCATAACAGAGACAGAGCCTGGTTCCCCTGTAACATCCATATCATAACAGAGCCAGAGCCTGGTTCCCCTGTAACATCCATATCATAACAGAGACAGGGCCTGGTTCCCCTGTAACATCCATATCATAACAGAGACAGAGCCTGGTTCCCCTGTAACATCCATATCATAACAGAGCCTGGTTCCCCTGTAACATCCATATCATAACAGAGACAGAGCCTGGTTCCCCTGTAACATCCATATCGTAACAGAGCCTGATTCCCCTGTAACATCCATATCATAACAGAGCCTGGTTCCCCTGCAGCATCCACATCATAACATAGCCTGGTTCCCCTGCAACATCCATATCATAACAGAGCCTGGTTCCCCTGTAACATCCATATCATAACAGAGCCTGGTTCCCCTGTAACATCCATATCATAACAGAGCCTGGTTCCCCTGTAACATCCATATCATAACAGGGCTTGGTTCCCCTGTAACATCCATATCAAAACAGAGCCTGGTTCCCCTGTAACATCCATATCATAACAGAGCCTGGTTCCCCTGCAGCATCCATATCATAACAGAGACAGAGCCTGGTTCCCCTGCAACATCCATATCATAACAGAGCCTGGTTCCCCTGTAACATCCATATCATAACAGAGCCTGGTTCCCCTGCAGCATCCATATCATAACAGAGCCTGGTTCCCCTGTAACATCCATATCATAACAGAGACAGGGCCTGGTTCCCCTGTAACATCCATATCATAACATAGACAGTGCCTGGTTCCCCTGCAACATCCATATGACAACAGAGCCTGGTTCCCCTGTAACATCCATATCATAACAGAGACAGGGCCTGGTTCCCCTGTAACATCCATATCATAACAGAGACAGGGCCTGGTTCCCCTGTAACATCCATATCATAACAGAGACAGGGCCTGTTTCCCCTGTAACATCCATATCATAACAGAGACAGAGCCTGGTTCCCCTGTAACATCCATATCATAACAGAGCCTGGTTTCCCTGCAACATCCATATCATAACAGAGACAGAGCCTGGTTCCCCTGTAACATCCATATCATAACAGAGCCTGGTTCCCCTGTAACATCCATATCATAACAGAGACAGAGCCTGGTTCCCCTGTAACATCCATATCGTAACAGAGCCTGGTTCCCCTGTAACATCCATATCATAACAGAGCCTGGTTCCCCTGTAACATCCATATCATAACAGAGCCTGGTTCCCCTGTAACATCCATATCGTAACAGAGCCTGGTTCCCCTGCAACATCCATATCATAACAGAGCCTGGTTCACCTGTAACATCCATATCATAACAGAGACAGGGCCTGGTTCCCCTGTAACATCCATATCATAACAGAGACAGAGCCTGGTTCCCCTGTAACATCCATATCATAACAGAGCCTGGTTCCCCTGTAACATCCATATCATAACAGAGACAGAGCCTGGTTCCCCTGTAACATCCATATCGTAACAGAGCCTGATTCCCCTGTAACATCCATATCATAACAGAGCCTGGTTCCCCTGCAGCATCCACATCATAACATAGCCTGGTTCCCCTGCAACATCCATATCATAACAGAGCCTGGTTCCCCTGTAACATCCATATCATAACAGAGCCTGGTTCCCCTGTAACATCCATATCATAACAGAGCCTGGTTCCCCTGTAACATCCATATCATAACAGGGCTTGGTTCCCCTGTAACATCCATATCAAAACAGAGCCTGGTTCCCCTGTAACATCCATATCATAACAGAGCCTGGTTCCCCTGCAGCATCCATATCATAACAGAGACAGAGCCTGGTTCCCCTGCAACATCCATATCATAACAGAGCCTGGTTCCCCTGTAACATCCATATCATAACAGAGCCTGGTTCCCCTGCAGCATCCATATCATAACAGAGCCTGGTTCCCCTGTAACATCCATATCATAACAGAGACAGGGCCTGGTTCCCCTGTAACATCCATATCATAACATAGACAGTGCCTGGTTCCCCTGCAACATCCATATGACAACAGAGCCTGGTTCCCCTGTAACATCCATATCATAACAGAGACAGGGCCTGGTTCCCCTGTAACATCCATATCATAACAGAGACAGGGCCTGGTTCCCCTGTAACATCCATATCATAACAGAGACAGGGCCTGTTTCCCCTGTAACATCCATATCATAACAGAGACAGAGCCTGGTTCCCCTGTAACATCCATATCATAACAGAGCCTGGTTTCCCTGCAACATCCATATCATAACAGAGACAGAGCCTGGTTCCCCTGTAACATCCATATCATAACAGAGCCTGGTTCCCCTGTAACATCCATATCATAACAGAGACAGAGCCTGGTTCCCCTGTAACATCCATATCGTAACAGAGCCTGGTTCCCCTGTAACATCCATATCATAACAGAGCCTGGTTCCCCTGTAACATCCATATCATAACAGAGCCTGGTTCCCCTGTAACATCCATATCGTAACAGAGCCTGGTTCCCCTGCAACATCCATATCATAACAGAGCCTGGTTCACCTGTAACATCCATATCATAACAGAGGCTGGTTCCCCTGTAACATCCATATCATAACAGAGCCTGGTTCCCCTGTAACATCCATATCATAACAGAGACAGAGCCTGGTTCCCCTGCAACATCCATATCATAACAGAGCCTGGTTCCCCTGTAACATCCATATCATAACAGAGCCTGGTTCCCTGTAACATCCATATCGTAACAGAGCCTGGTTCCCGTGCAACATCCATATCATAACAGAGCCTGGTTCACCTGTAACATCCATATCATAACAGAGGCTGGTTCCCCTTTAACATCCATATCATAACAGAGCCTGGTTCCCCTGTAACATCCATATCATAACAGAGACAGAGCCTGGTTCCCCTGTAACATCCATATCGTAACAGAGCCTGGTTCCCCTGTAACATCCATATCATAACAGAGCCTGCTTCCCCTGTAACATCCATATCATAACAGAGCCTGGTTCCCCTGTAACATCCATATCATAACAGAGACTGGTTCCCCTGTAACATCCATATCATAACAGAGACAGGGCCTGGTTCCCCTGTAACATCCATATCATAACAGAGACAGAGCCTGGTTCCCCTGTAACATCCATATCATAACAGAGCCAGAGCCTTGTTCCCCTGTAACATCCATATCATAACAGAGACAGGGCCTGGTTCCCCTGTAACATCCATATCATAACAGAGACAGAGCCTGGTTCCCCTGTAACATCCATATCATAACAGAGCCTGGTTCCCCTGTAACATCCATATCATAACAGAGACAGAGCCTGGTTCCCCTGTAACATCCATATCGTAACAGAGCCTGGTTCCCCTGTAACATCCATATCATAACAGAGCCTGGTTCCCCTGCAGCATCCACATCATAACAGAGCCTGGTTCCCCTGCAACATCCATATCATAACAGAGCCTGGTTCCCCTGTAACATCAATATCATAACAGAGCCTGGTTCCCCTGTAACATCCAAATCATAACAGAGCCTGGTTCCCCTATAACATCCATATCATAACAGGGCTTGGTTCCCCTGTAACATCCATATCAAAACAAAGCCTGGTTCCCCTGTAACATCCATATCATAACAGAGCCTGGTTCCCCTGTAACATCCATATCATAACAGAGACAGGGCCTGGTTCCCCTGTAACATCCATATCATAACAGAGACAGAGCCTGGTTCCCCTGTAACATCCATATCATAACAGAGCCAGAGCCTTGTTCCCCTGTAACATCCATATCATAACAGAGACAGGGCCTGGTTCCCCTGTAACATCCATATCATAACAGAGACAGAGCCTGGTTCCCCTGTAACATCCATATCATAACAGAGCCTGGTTCCCCTGTAACATCCATATCATAACAGAGACAGAGCCTGGTTCCCCTGTAACATCCATATCGTAACAGAGCCTGGTTCCCCTGTAACATCCATATCATAACAGAGCCTGGTTCCCCTGCAGCATCCACATCATAACAGAGCCTGGTTCCCCTGCAACATCCATATCATAACAGAGCCTGGTTCCCCTGTAACATCAATATCATAACAGAGCCTGGTTCCCCTGTAACATCCAAATCATAACAGAGCCTGGTTCCCCTGTAACATCCATATCATAACAGGGCTTGGTTCCCCTGTAACATCCATATCAAAACAAAGCCTGGTTCCCCTGTAACATCCATATCATAACAGAGCCTGGTTCCCCTGCAGCATCCATATCATAACAGAGACAGAGCCTGGTTCCGCTGCAACATCCATATCATAACAGAGCCTGGTTCCCCTGTAACATCCATATCATAACAGAGCCTGGTTCCCCTGCAGCATCCATATCATAACAGAGCCTGGTTCCCCTGTAACATCCATATCATAACAGAGACAGGGCCTGGTTCCCCTGTAACATCCATATCATAACATAGACAGTGCCTGGTTCCCCTGCAACATCCATATGACAACAGAGCCTGGTTCCCCTGTAACATCCATATCATAACAGAGACAGGGCCTGGTTCCCCTGTAACATCCACATCATAACAGAGACAGGGCCTGGTTCCCCTGTAACATCCATATCATAACAGAGACAGGGCCTGGTTCCCCTGTAACATCCATATCATAACAGAGACAGAGCCTGGTTCCCCTGCAACATCCATATCATAACAGAGACAGAGCCTGGTTCCCCTTTAACATCCATATCATAACAGAGCCTGGTTCACCTGTAACATCCATATCATAACAGAGGCTGGTTCCCCTGTAACATCCATATCATAACAGAGCCTGGTTCCCCTGTAACATCCATATCATAACAGAGACAGAGCCTGGTTCCCCTGCAACATCCATATCATAACAGAGCCTGGTTCCCCTGTAACATCCATATCATAACAGAGACAGGGCCTGGTTCCCCTGTAACATCGATATCATAACAGAGACAGGGCCTGGTTCCCCTGTAACATCCATATCATAACAGAGACAGGGCCTGGTTCCCCTGTAACATCCATATCATAACAGAGAAAGAGCCTGGTTCCCCTGTAACATCCATATCATAACAGAGACAGAGCCTGGTTCCCCTGCAACATCCTTATCATAACAGAGCCTGGTTCCCCTGCAACATCCTTATCATAACAGAGCCTGGTTCCCCTGCAACATCCATACCATAACAGAGCCTGGTTCCCCTGTAACATCCATATCATAACAGAGACAGGGCCTGGTTCCCCTGTAACATCCGTATCATAACAGAGACTGGTTCCCCTGTAACATCCGTATCATAACAGAGACTGGTTCCCCTGTAACATCCATATCATAACAGAGCCTGGTTCCCCTGTAACATCCATATCATAACAGAGGCTGGTTCCCCTGTAACATCCATATCATAACAGAGCCTGGTTCCCCTGTAACATCCATATCATAACAGAGACAGGGCCTGGTTCCCATGTAACATCCTTATCATAACAGAGACAGATCCTGGTTCCCCTGTAACATCCATATCATTACAGAGCCTGGTTCCCCTGTAACATCCATATCATAACAGAGACAGAGCCTGGTTCCCCTGTAACATCCATATCGTAACAGAGCCAGAGCCTGGTTCCCCTGTGACATCCATATCATAACAGAGACAGGGCCTGGTTCCCCTGTAACATCCATATCATAACAGAGACAGAGCCTGGTTCCCCTGTAACATCCATATCATAACAGAGCCTGGTTCCCCTGTAACATCCATATCATAACAAAGACAGAGCCTGGTTCCCCTGTAACATCCATATCGTAACAGAGCCTGGTTCCCCTGTAACATCCATATCATAACAGAGCCTGGTTCCCCTGCAGCATCCACATCATAACAGAGCCTGGTTCCCCTGCAACATCCATATCATAACAGAGCCTGGTTCCCCTGTAACATCCATATCATAACAGAGCCTGGTTTCCCTGTAACATCCATATCATATCAGAGACAGGGCCTGGTTCCCCTGTAACATCCATATCATAACAGAGACAGAGCCTGCTTCCCCTGTAACATCCATATCGTAACAGAGCCTGGTTCCCCTGTAACATCCATATCATAACAGAGCCTGGTTTCCCTGTAACATCCATATCATAACAGAGACAGAGCCTGGTTCCCCTGTAACATCCATATCATAACAGAGACAGAGCCTGGTTCCCCTGTAACATCCATATCGTAACAGAGCCTGGTTCCCCTGTAACATCCATATCATAACAGAGCCTGGTTTCCCTGTAACATCCATATCATAACAGAGACAGAGCCTGGTTCCCCTGTAACATACATATCATAACAGAGACAGAGCCTGGTTCCCCTGTAACATCCATATCATAACAGAGCCTGGTTCCCCTGTAACAACCATATCGTAACAGAGCCAGAGCCTGGTTCCCCTGCAGCATCCACATCATAACAGAGCCTGGTTCCACTGCAACATCCATATCATAACAGAGCCTGGTTCCCCTGTAACATCCATATCATAACAGAGCCTGGTTTCCCTGTAACATCCATATCATAACAGAGACAGGGCCTGGTTCCCCTGTAACATCCATATCATAACAGAGACAGAGCCTGGTTCCCCTGTAACATCCATATCGTAACAGAGCCTGGTTCCCCTGTAACATCCATATCATAACAGAGCCTGGTTTCCCTGTAACATCCATATCATAACAGAGACAGGGCCTGGTTCCCCTGTAACATCCATATCATAACAGAGACAGAGCCTGGTTCCCCTGTAACATCCATATCGTAACAGAGCCTGGTTCCCCTGTAACATCCATATCATAACAGAGCCTGGTTTCCCTGTAACATCCATATCATAACAGAGACAGAGCCTGGTTCCCCTGTAACATACATATCATAACAGAGACAGAGCCTGGTTCCCCTGTAACATCCATATCATAACAGAGCCTGGTTCCCCTGTAACAACCATATCGTAACAGAGCCAGAGCCTGGTTCCCATGTAACATCCATATCATAACAGAGACAGGGCCTGGTTCCCCTGTAACATCCATATCATAACAGAGACAGAGCCTGGTTCCCCTGTAACATCCATATCGTAACAGAGCCTGGTTCCCCTATAACATCCATATCATAACAGAGACAGAGCCTGGTTCCCCTGTAACATCCATATCGTAACAGAGCCTGGTTCCCCTGTAACATCCATATCATAACAGAGCCTGGTTCCCCTGCAACATCCACATCATCACAGAGCCTGGTTCCCCTGTAACATCCATATCGTAACAGAGCCTGGTTCCCCTGTAACATCCATATCATAACAGAGCCTGGTTCCCCTGTAACATCCATATCATAACAGAGCCTGGTTCCCCTGTAACATCCATATCATAACAGAGCCTGGTTCCCCTGTAACATCCATATCATAACAGAGCCTGGTTTCCCTGTAACATCCATATCATAACAGAGACAGGGCCTGGTTCCCCTGTAACATCCATATCATAACAGAGACAGAGCCTGGTTCCCCTGCAGCATCCATATCATAACAGAGACAGAGCCTGGTTCCCCTGTAACATCCATATCATAACAGAGACAGAGCCTGGTTCCCCTGTAACATCCATATCATAACAGAGCCTGGTTTCCCTGTAACATCCATATCATAACAGAGACAGGGCCTGGTTCCCCTGTAACATCCATATCATAACAGAGACAGAGCCTGGTTCCCCTGTAACATACACATCATAACAGAGACAGAGCCTGGTTCCCCTGTAACATCCATATCATAACAGAGACAGAGCCTGGTTCCCCTGTAACATCCATATCATAACAGAGACAGAGCCTGGTTCCCCTGTAACATCCATATCATAACAGAGACAGAGCCTGGTTCCCCTGTAACATCCATATCGTAACAGAGCCTGGTTCCCCTGTAACATCCATATCATAACAGAGCCTGGTTAGAGCAACATGTCATCAATCACAAGGAGAGACAAGGGAATTGTAATGCAACACTGTGAATGGCAACAAGACTAATTTAACATCCAACTGAGTTTGTGTTCCGTTATTACTCAACTGTTCAATTAGAAAACAACTCTCTTCCCTATCCCTGTATGTCCTCCTCTGTTCTTTTCCTCTCTGTCTCGCGGATGTTTCATCATAAATTGTTGAGTGCAGAATGACTTGTCTCCTCTACTTGTCTTCTCAGTGGTCAGGGCAGATTAAAATAGTGCCAGCCATACTACCCAGACACTACACCCCTATCCTACACACCCACCAGTCAGCCTCCACCAGCATAACATTAGCATATATATGAGATTTGAGACATTTTGTAATATTCTCCAGCAGGACTCATCTGTCAAACTGCTGATGAATTATAAAATGCTTGTTTGGGGAGAAAACTCAGTCTGTCCCTCCCTCCATCCCTTCAATCCTCCATAACCTCCATCCCTACCTAAACCTTACAGACGTAACCTTTACTATGCTTGCGTTAGACGGGGAAAAATCTATGTTGGGGCATATCAATAAAATGTGTTTTATGATATTACCTATGTCAATAGTCCATGTGTGTGAACTGGTTAGATGTGTCATCTTTCATTTAGAGAAGTGTCAGAACGTTACAGGGCAACTGATTGGAGACATGAAGTTAAATTACAGTGGTTCCTCCTTTAAAAGTTGAAAACTCACAGCGGGACTGAGAGGTACCCAGCGTCACGGCTGAACCTTCTAATGTAAAGGGTAGATATTAACTACAGCTCTACCTTCTAATGTACCTATTACCTACAGCTCTACCTTCTAATCCAGAGGGTACATGTTACCTACAGCTCTACCTTCTAATGTACCTATTACCTACAGCTCTACCTTCTAATGTACCTATTACCTACAGCTCTACCTTCTAATGTACCTATTACCTACAGCTCTACCTTCTAATGTACCTATTACCTACAGCTCTACCTTCTAATCCAGAGGGTACATATTACCTACAGCTCTACCTTCTAATCTACAGGGTACATATTACCTACAGCTCTACCTTCTAATGTAGAGGGTACAGATTACCTACAGCTATACCTTCTAATGTACCTATTACCTACAGCTCTACCTTCTAATGTACCTATTACCTACAGCTCTACCTTCTAATGTAGAGGGTAGATATTACATACAGCTCTACCTTCTGATCTACATATTACATACAGCTCTACTTTATAATCTAGAGGGTACATTACCTACAGCTCTACCTTCTAATCTACAGGGTACATATTACCTACAGCTCTACCTTCTAATCTAAAGGGTATATATTACCTACAGCTCTACCTTCTAATCTACAGGGTACATATGACCTACAGCTCTACCTTCTAATCTACAGGGTACATATTACCTTCAGCTCTACCTTCTAATGTAGAGGGTAGATATTACCTGCAGCTCTACCTTCTAATGTAGATGGTATATATTACCTACAGCTCTACCTTCTAATGTAGAGGGTATATATTACCTGCAGCTCTACCTTCTAATCTACATATTACATACAGCTCTATCTTCTAATCTACATATAACCTACAGCTCTACCTTCTAATCTACAGGGTACATAATAACTACAGCTCTACCTTCTAATCTACAGGGTATATATTACCTACAGCTCTACCTTCTAATCTACAGGTTACATATTACCTACAGCTCTACCTTCTAATGTAGAGGGTAGATATTACCTACAGCTCTACCTTCTAATCTACAGGGTACATAATACCTACAGCTCTACCTTCTAATCTACAGGGTATATATTACCTACAGCTCTACCTTCTAATCCACAGGGTACATCTTACCTACAGCTCTACCTTCTAATGTAGAGGGTAGAAGTTACCTACAGCTCTACCTTCTAATCTACAGGGTGCATATTACCTACAGCTCTACCTTCTAATCTACATTGTACATCTTACCTACAGCTCTACCTTCTAACGTAGAGAGTAGATATTACCTTCAGCTCTACCTTCTAATGTAGAGGGTAGATATTACCTACAACTCTACCTTCTAATCTACAGGGGACATAATAGCTACAGCTCTACCTTCTAATCTACAGGGTACATAATAGCTACAGCTCTACCTTCTAATCTACAGGGTACATTTACCTACAGCTCTACCTTCTATTCTACAGGGTACATATTACCTACAGCTCTACCTTCTAATCTACAGGGATCATTTTACCTACAGATCTACCTTCTATTCTACAGGGTACATTTACCTACAGCTCTACCTTCTAATGTAGAGGGTACATAATACCTACAGCTCTACCTTCTAATGTAGAGGGTACATAATACCTACAGCTCTACCTTCTAATGTAGAGGGCACATATTACCTACGGCTCTACCTTCTAATCTACAGGGTACATATTGCCTACAGCTCTACCTTCTAATGTAGAGGGTAGATATTACCTACAGCTCTACCTTCTAATCTACAGGGTACCTGGCTGGAAGCACCATGTCTTCATATTACCTACTGAGACATGTGCTTCTACAGTAGGGCTACATGTTATTCCTGAGTGGTTCAGATGTTCAATAGAACTGAGGGGTCACTACAGACACCCTGGTTCAGCGGTTCAATAGAACTGAGGGGTCACTACAGACACCCTGGTTCAGCGGTTCAACAGAACTGGGGGGTCACTACAGACACCCTGGTTCAGTTTGTATGTAGGTGCATATTCATATTCTAGAGCTTTTGGGTCAGTTGATGTACTTTACTTAGGTGGCAGTTTACTGTAGTTGCAGTTGAATAAACAGCAACATAGAATTTGATTTTCTGAATGGTATGAGCAGGACTTCATGGATTGTGTGGTTCCAGTGTTACTGTGATATTAAAGGTATATAGTCTGGTATTACCTAATATCTAGTGCTTTTAGGGGTTTCTAGTGAGGTTTTATCTCCTCAGACACAGCCCACCTCACAGTGAATATAGAAACAACTTCTCCGGTTTGACAGGGTGTCTTTATATTATAACAACAAAACCCCCCAGCCGATAATTAAATGAGTAAAAAGTGCAGTCGCCTGTGTCCTAAATGAATTGCATTCTATTAGATTACCCCGGTGTAGATAGCTCCAGACTTATTATTAACTATGTCCTACATGTTCCTACATTCAATTATCTTGAACATTATTATTGAAAGTAATCACTCTTCTCCAGAATGGTCCAAATATTCAGTCAAAGTGCATTTTGCTTTGTTAATTAAACTGGTTAAAGTGCAGTGGTCTGCATCCTATTGTGATCAAACCCATCATTTTGAATAGCTATACCACCTTTCTATTAATAGAGGCTGAGCAGAGTTTTCAATTCATCCCCTTTAATGCGACATGGTCATTTCTGTTGCTAAAACAAAAGAGAAATGTCGTCTGGAAGAAGAATTGTCTATTACTGTTAATGAAACGAACCAAAGAGCAGCGGGCTGTATCCTCCAAGAACAACTCTGACTAATACATAATAATAGACCGTCTGGGCTGTGGAGTTGTGTGTGAAAACTATTATAACAGGTAATGGAGTTGGGATTGGGGACTTCATCAGACCTGTCGCAGGGAGAATGTCTTGTATTTTTTTATTAAATGACTAAGTGCAGCAGTCTGTATCCTATCTCTATTGTATCTATTGGACTGGATTACTTTACATTTTGATTGAAATGATGTCACAGGCAGATACAAGTGGCTGGACTGTTGTAATGGAATCAGCCGGCGTTGTTTATTCTAGTGATCTACAGTGGTGATGTTCATGTCCCAACACCCAATGCATAAAACATCCACTCACTACTGATTAGATCTGTTTATAATGGCAAAACAAGAGTGTTGCTGTCTGGAGATGGGCAGGCATAAAGATAATACATAAAATAGTGGATTAGAGAAGGAGCGTGGGGGGAGGGGGGCGTCTCTCTCCCTCTAGCGTCTGCTGAACTTTCCATGTGTGACCAAAACTTTCAATAAATACATTTCACGTGGCATGGATGGTGATGGCATGGATGGCAGATGGCATGGATGGCAGATGGCATGGATGGCAGATGGCATGGGTGGCAGATGAACTATGAACTAGAATGTAAAACACGAATGTGATATGAACTAGAATGTAAAACACTAATATGATATGAACTAGAATGTAAAACACTAATATGATATGAACTAGAATGTAAAACACTAATATGATATGATATGAACTAGAATGTAAAACACTAATGTGATATGATATGAACTAGAATGTAAAGCACTAATATGATATGAACTAGAATGTAAAACAATAATGTGATATGAACTAGAATGTAAAACACTAATATGATATTAACTAGAATGTAAAACACTAATATGATATGAACTAGAATGTAAAACAATAATGTGATATGAACTAGAATGTAAAACACGAATATGATATTAACTAGAATGTAAAACACTAATATGATATGAACTAGAATGTAAAACAATAATGTGATATGAACTAGAATGTAAAACACTAATATGATATGAACTAGAAGGTGAAACACTAATGTGATATGAACTAAAATGTAAAACACGAATATGATATGAACTAGAATGTAAAACACTAATGTGATATGAACTAGAATGTAAAACACTAATGTGATATGAACTAGAATGTAAAACACTAATGTGATATAATATGAACTAGAATGTGAAACACTAATGTGATATGAACTAGAATGTAAAACACTAATATGATATGAACTAAATTGTAAAACACTAATGTGATGTGATATGAACTAGAATGTAAAACACTAATATGATATGAACTAGAATGTAAAACACAAATGTGATATGAACTAGAATGTAAAACACTAATGTGATATGAACTAGAATGTAAAACACTAATATGATATGAACTAGAATGTAAAACACAAATGTGATATAAACTAGAATGTAAAACATCAATGTGATATGATATGAACTAGAATGTAAAACACTAATATGATATGAACTAGAATGTAAAACACTAATATGATATGAACTAGAATGTAAAATACTAATGTGATGTGATATGAACTAGAATGTAAAACACTAATATCATATGAACTAGAATGTAAAACACTAATGTGATATGATATGAACTAGAATGTATAACACTAATGTGATATGATATGAACTAGAATGTAAAACAAGAACGTGATATGATATGAACTAGAATGTAAAACGCTAATGTGATATGAACAAGAATATAAAACACGAATGTGATATGAACTAGAATGTAAAACACTAATGTGATATGAACTAGAATGTAAAACACTAATGCGATATGATATGAACTATAATGTAAAACACAAATATGATATGAACTAGAATGTAAAAAACTAATGTGATATGAACTAGAATTTAAAACACTAATGTGATATGAACTAGAATGTAAAACACTAATGTGACATGAATTAGAATATAAAACACGAATGTGATATGGTATCAACTAGAATGTAAAACACTAATGTGATATGATATGAAATATAATGTAAAACACTAATATGATATGAACTAGAATGTAAAACACTAATGTGATATGAACTAGAATGTAAAACACTAATGTGATATGAACTAGAATGTAAAACACTAATGTGATATGATATGAACTAGAATGTAAAACACTAATATGAAATGAACTAGAATGTAAAACACTAATATGATATGAACAAGAATGTAAAACACTAATGTTATATGATATCAACTAGAATGTAAAACACTAAAATGATATGATATGAACTCGAATGTAAAATACTAATATGATATGAACTAGAATGTAAAACACTAATGTGATATGAACTAGAATGTAAAACACTAAAATGATATGATATGAACTCGAATGTAAAATACTAATATGATATGAACTAGAATGTAAAACACTAATATGATATGAACTAGAATGTAAAATGATAATGTGAAATGATGAGAACTAGAATGTAAAACACTAATGTGATATGATAAAAACTAGAATGTAAAACACTAATGTGATATGATATGAACTAGAATGTAAAACACTAATGTGATATGATATGAACTAGAATGTAAAACACTAATATGATATGAACTAGAATGTAAAACACGAATGTGATATGAACTAGAATGTAAAACACTAATGTAATATGAACTAGAATGTAAAACACGAATATGATATGAACAAGAATGTAAAACACTAATGTTATATGATATCAACTAGAATGTAAAACACTAAAATTATATGATATGAACTCGAATGTAAAACACTAATATGATATGAACTAGAATGTAAAACACTAATGTGATATAATATGAACTAGAATGTAAAACACTAATGTGATATGATATGAACTAGAATGCAAAACACTAATATGATATGAACTAGAATGTAAAACACTAATGTGATATGAACTAGAATGTAAAACACGGATTTGAAATGATATGAACTAGAATGTAAAATACTAATATGATATGAACATGAATTTAAAACACTAAGGTTATATGATATCAACTAGAATGTAAAATACTAAAATGATATGATATGAACTCGAATGTAAAATACTAATAAGATATGAACTAGAATGTAAAATGATAATGTGAAATGATAAGAACTAGAATGTAAAACACTAATGTGATATTATAAAAACTAGAATGTAAAACACTAATGTGATATGATATGACTAGAATGTAAAACAAAAATGTGATATGATATGAACTATAATGTAAAACACTAATATGATATGAACTAGAATGTAAAACACGAATGTGATATGAACTAGAATGTAAAACACTAATGTGATATAATATGACTAGAATGTAAAACAAAAATGTGATATGATATGAACTATAATGTAAAACACTAATATGATATGAACTAGAATGTAAAACACGAATGTGATATGAACTAGAATGTAAAACACTAATGTGATATGAACTAGAATGTAAAACACAAATATGATATGAACAAGAACACTAATATGATATGAACTAGAATGTAAAACACTAATATGATATGAACTAGAATGTAAAACACTAATATGATATGAACTAGAATGTAAAACACTAATGTGATATGAACTAGAATGTAAAACACTAATATGACTGAACTAGAATGTAAAACACTAATGTGATATGATATGAACTAGAATGTAAAACACTAATATGATATGAACTAGAATGTAAAACACTAATATGATATGAACTAGAATGTAAAACACTAATATGATATGAACTAGAATGTAAAACACTAATGTGATATGAACTAGAATGTAAAACACTAATATGATATGAACTAGAATGTAAAACACTAATATGATATGAACTAGAGTGTAAAACACTAATATAATATGAACTAGAATGTAAAACACTAATCAAATGTGATATGATATGAACTACAGTGTAAAACACTAATGTGATATGATATGAACTAGAATGTAAAACACTAATGTGATATGAACTAGAATGTAAAACACGGCATCCAGTCCCGCTCCATGGGGGGCGCCTTCCCCTGCGCTGATGTCCAGTCCAGGCACGGCGCCAAGTCCCGCTCCATGGGGGGCGCCTTCCCCTGCGCTGATGTCCAGTCCCGGCACGGCGCCAACTCCCGCTCCATGGCGGGAGCCTTCCTCTGCGCCAGTGCCCAGTCCAGGCATGGCGGTCAACTCCTTGGCCGGAGCCTTCTTCACAGCGCCGGTTACCAGTCCGGGTGCGGCGTTCTACCCGGCTCCATGGCCGGACCCGTGGTCTGGGCGGGGGCAAATTCCCGCACCAGAGTCACCACCGATGCTGTCGAATCCATGAGCGGAGTGGGTACTTCGCCCCGCACCGGAGCCGGCATAGACGCTAGAGGCCCACCCGGACCCTCCCCTATAGAGTCAGGCTTTGCGGCCTACGTCCGCACCTTAGGCCGCAAAAAACAGCTATGTTCATTTAAAATATGAACGTGATATGATATAAACTAGAATGTAAAACAACTAGATGTACTTCAAATACTAATGTTATAGGTTATATGTTACAATCTATAATGTAGACTAACTAGATGTATTTCAGTGTCACGCCCTGACCATAGAGAGCCTTTTATTCTCTATTTTGGTTAGGTTGGGGTGTGACTAGGGTGGGTGATCTAGTGTGTTGATTTCTATGTTGGCCTGGTATGGTTCCCAATCAGAGGCAGCTGTTTATTGTTGTCTCTGATTGGGGATCATATTTAGGCAGCCATTTCACCACTGTGTTATGTGGGATCTTGTTTCTGTGTAGTTGCCTGTGAGCACTGTTTGAGCTTCACCTATCGTTTATTCTTTATAGTTTTTTTTGTTCGGTTCTCTTATAATAAAAAGATGTCGAACCGATTGCACGCTGCGCTTTGGTCTGAGTATGATTACAACGACGATCGTGACATTCAGATACTAATGTTATAGGTTATATGATATAATATATAATGTAGAATAATTAGATGTATTTCAAATACTAATGTTATAGTTTATATGATATTAATTAGAATTTTAAACAACTATATGTATTTCAAAAACTAATGTTAGATGTGTTCGTTTTCAAACTAGAATGAATAACATGTAGATTGTTTTGAAACACTAATGTATAAACTAGAATGCAAAACAACTAATAGTTTTTTAAATCAATTGTTTTATGTGATATTATATAAACTATAATGAATAACAAAGTAGATTTGTTTAAAATGCTATTGTTAAATGTGACAATGTGAAACAACTATGTTAATTTAAAATACTATTGTTATATGTGATATGATATAAAGCAGAATGTAAAATTATTACATTCATTTAAAATACAAGTGTTGTAGGTGATATGATATTAACTAGAATGTAATGAAAGTAGATGTATTTCAAATACTAAGTTATAGAGGACAAACACAATAGGAACCATAGGGTTGGTAGAATATATAGAGGAGAAACACAATAGGAACCATAGGGTTGGTAGAACATATAGAGGAGAAACACAACAGGAACCATAGGGTTGGTAGAACATATAGAGGAGAAACACACTAGGAACTATAGGGTTGGTAGAACATGTATAAGTTATAGAGGAGAAACACAATAGGAACCATAGGGTTGGTAGAACATGTATAACATATAGAAGAGAAACACAATAGGAACCATAGGGTTGGTAGAATATATAGAGGAGAAACACAATAGGAACCATAGGGTTGGTAGAATATATAGAGGATAAACACAAAAGGAACCATAGGGTTGGTAGAACATGTATAAGATATAGAGGAGAAACACAATAGAAATCATAGGGTTGGTAGAATATATAGACGAGAAACACAATAGGAACCATAGGGTTGGTAGAATATATAGAGGAGAAACACACTAGGAACCATAGGGTTGGTAGAACATGTATAAGATATAGAGGAGAAACACAATAGGAACCATAGGGTTGGTAGAACATGTATAAGATATAGAGGAGAAACACAATAGAAACCATAGGGTTGGTAGAATATATAGAGGAGAAACACAATAGAAACCATAGGGTTGGTAGAATATATAGAGGAGAAACACACTAGGAACCATAGGGTTGATAGAACATGTATAAGATATAGAGGAGAAACACAATAGGAACCATAGGGTTGGTAGAACATATAGAGGAGAAACACAATAGAAACCATAGGGTTGGTAGAACATGTAAAAGTTATAGCGGTTGATGAGAGGGTGAAGTAAGTGATAAGTGTAATATATTATAGTCAGACTCAGTGTAATATACTATAGTCAGACTCAGTGTAATATACTATAGTCAGACTCAGTGTAATATACTATAGTCAGACTCAGTGTAATATACTATAGTCAGACTCAGTGTAATATACTATAGTCAGACTCAGTGTAATATACTATAGTCAGACTCAGTGTAATATACTATAGTCAGACTCAGTGTAATATACTATAGTCAGACAGTGTAATATACTATAGTCAGACAGTATAATATACTATAGTCAGACTCAGTGTAATATACTATAGTCAGACTCAGTGTAATATACTATAGTCAGACAGTGTAATATACTATAGTCAGACAGTATAATATACTATAGTCAGACTCAGTATAATATAGTATAGTCAGACAGTGTAATATACTATAGTCAGACTCAGTGTAATATACTATAGTCAGACAGTGTAATATACTATAGTCAGACTCAGTGTAATATACTATAGTCAGACTCACTGTAATATACTATAGTCAGACTCAGTGTAATATACTATAGTCAGACAGTGTAATATACTATAGTCAGACTCAGTGTAATATACTATAGTCAGACTCAGTGTAATATACTATAGTCAGACTCAGTGTAATATACTATAGTCAGACAGTATAATATACTATAGTCAGACAGTATAATATACTATAGTCAGACAGTGTAATATACTATAGTCAGACAGTATAATATACTATAGTCAGACTCAATATAGTCTGTTTCTCCTCTAACTTTTTCAGGTTCTATGGTTACTTTAATCAAATCAAATCAAACTTTATTTGTCACATGCGCCGAATACAAGAGTGAAATGCTGACTTCCAAGCCCTTAACCAACAGGTGTAAACCTTACAGTGAAATGCTGACTTCCAAGCCCTTAACCAACAGGTGTAAACCTCACAGTGAAATGCTGACTTCCAAGCCCTTAACCAACAGGTGTAAACCTCACAGTGAAATGCTGACTTCCAAGCCCTTAACCAACAGGTGTAAACCTTACTGTGAAATGCTGACTTCCAAGCCCTTAACCAACAGGTGTAAACCTTACTGTGAAATGCTGACTTCCAAGCCCTTAACCAACAGGTGTAAACCTTACTGTGAAATGCTGACTTCCAAGCCCTTAACCAACAGGTGTAAACCTTACTGTGAAATGCTGACTTCCAAGCCCTTAACCAACAGGTGTAAACCTTACTGTGAAATGCTGACTTACAAGCCCTTAACCAACAGGTGTAAACCTCACAGTGAAATGCTGACTTCCAAGCCCTTAACCAACAGGTGTAAACCTTACTGTGAAATGCTGACTTCCAAGCCCTTAACCAACAGGTGTAAACCTTACTGTGAAATGCTGACTTACAAGCCCTTAACCAACAGGTGTAAACCTTACTGTGAAATGCTGACTTCCAAGCCCTTAACCAACAGGTGTAAACCTTACTGTGAAATGCTGACTTCCAAGCCCTTAACCAACAGGTGTAAACCTTACTGTGAAATGCTGACTTCCAAGCCCTTAACCAACAGGTGTAAACCTTACTGTGAAATGCTGACTTCCAAGCCCTTAACCAACAGGTGTAAACCTTACTGTGAAATGCTGACTTCCAAGCCCTTAACCAACAGGTGTAAACCTTACTGTGAAATGCTGACTTCCAAGCCCTTAACCAACAATGCAGTTCAAGAAAGAGTTAATCTTACTTCTACCCCCTCCTTTTTCGAACATTCTGTTAAAAATCGCGCAACTTTTCAGCGTCCTGCTACTCATGCCAGGAATATAGTATATGCATATGATTAGTATGTGTGGATAGAAAACACTCTGAAGTTTCTAAAACTGGTTAAATCACGGCTGTGACTATAACAGATCGTGTGTTTCATTGAAAAATGCAAGAAAAACTGCTCTCTGAAAGCTAAAAATAATTTCCATAAGTCACTTCCATGGGTTGTTAAAAGGGGACAAAATTTAATATCGACCATCATACAATTCATACAAATTCCACACGATGTCGCCATTGTCGTCATTTTCAATTGAATTTTTTGTTGGAAAATCCAACTATCTGGATTCCGTTTCTTCCAATCTCCACCAGGATGCTGTGAATGTGGACATTGGCAGCCATTGATTTGCAGACGAGGAGCTATTGAATATACATCGCCCTGTAATCATTTTGATAGATTATAAACGTTTACTAATACCTAAAGTTGGATTACAAAAGGATTTCGAAGTGTTTTGTGAAAGTTTATCGTCTACTTTTTTAATTTTAAAAAATGACGAAGCGTTTAAAAACGATGTTTTTTTCTGAATGACACAGCTTCCATAGAAAGCTATTTTGGGTATATATGGACCGATTTAAACGGAAAAAAAGACCCAATAGTGATGTTTATGGGGCATATAGGAGTGCCAAGAAAGAAGCTCGTCAAAGGTAATGAATGTTTTATATTTTATTTCTGCGTTTTGTGCTGCGTCGGATAAGCAGAGTCTTTGTTTACGTCGCATTCAGGCATTTTGAGGTGTTGCATGCTATCAGATAATAGCTTCTCATGCTTTCGCCGAAAAGCATTTTAAAAATCTGACTTGTTGGCTAGGTTCACAACGAGTGTAGCTTTAATTCAATACCCTGCTTGTGAATTTTGATCAAGGTTTGAGTTTTAACGAGTACATTTAGCATTTAGCGTAGCGCATTTGCATTTCCAGGTGCCTACTTGAGACATATGCGTCTCAAGTAGAATCAAGAAGTTAAGAAAATACTTACCAAATAAACTAAAGTAAAAAATTATAAATAGTAATACAATAAAACAATAAATAACATTAACGAGGCAATATACAGGGGGTACCAGTACAGAGTCAGTGTGTGGGGGTACAAGTTAGTCAAGGTAATTTGTACATGTAGGTAGGGGTAAAGTGACTATACATAGATAATAAACCGTGAGTAGCAGCAGTGTAAAAACAAATGGGGGGAAGGGGGCGTCAATGTAAATAGTCCAGGTGGCTATTTGATTAGTTGTTCAGCAGTTTTATGGCTTGGGGGTAGAAGCTGGTAATGTTTACATATCTTGCATTACTCATCTCATTTGTATATACTGCATTCTAGACTATCTATTGCATCTTAGCCTATGCCGCTCTGTCATTGCTCCTCCATATATTTATATGTATATATTGTTATTTCATTCCTTTACTTATATTTGTGTGTATTAGGTATTTGTTGTGTAATTTATGTATATTACTTAGATATTGCTGCACTGTTGGAACTAAAGCACAAGCATTTCGCTACACTCACAATGACATCTGCTGACCATGTGTTTGTGACCAATAACATTTGATTTGATTTGATGTGTTTACCTTTCCAAATCATGTCCAATAAATGTAATTTACCACAGGTTGACTCCAATCAAGTTGTAGAAACATCTCTGTCATGGTTCCTCTTGGCACCAGAGGGCGGCAGAGACCACCCTAGAGAATTTTATTGGACTCAGGTGTGTCTTATTTTTTCAGGATTGTTTCCCTGTTAAAAGAGATGTGTTTTCTGTGGTCCTTTGCAGAAGCTTGAATTGTTTACCGTGTGCATTCGTTTCCTGAGTGAGTTTGAGACTTAGTATTTATTGGTTTTTCAAGTGTACAGTGATCCAGTGATCCTTCACCTTATCTCAGTGAAGTATTACTATGTTTATCCTTAACCACTGATTCCTCATCTGATCTCTTCTCTGCACCTGCGTCCAACCGTACCACATCATAATCTCAAGGATGATCAATGGAAACAGGATGCACCTGAGCTCAATTTTGAATCTCATAGAAAAGGGCCTGAATACTTATGTAAATAAGATATTTCCATTTTGTATATATATTTATATATATATATTTATACATTTGAAAAAACATTCTAAGAACCTTTATATGGCTTAGTCATTGTGGGGTATTGTGATGTCATTATGGGGTATTGTGATGTCATTATGGGGTATTGTGTTGATTGATGAGGACATGTTTTAATTTGATCCATTTTAGAGTAAGGCTATAACGTAAAAAAATGTGGATAATGGAGGAGGTCTGAATGCTTTCAGATTGCACTGTATGTGCAGGAACAAGTTGGATTGGACAAACATCTAATGAGGGAACATGCAGTTCATCTGAAATATTCTTATGAGAGTTTGAAAACAACTTGTATTTCGTTTTTCTCGTATAAGAACAAGATTTAAATCAGCAAGGGATCCCTGCATAGCTATAACATCTGACTACAGCTTTGACACAGATCAACAATAGCATACATAAGAGCACATGTGAGTTCTCACGCACGCACGCACGCACGCACACGCACGCACGCACACACACACACACACACACACACACACACACACACACACACACAGAAGCCAAGTTGATGGTATGTGTATTTCTTCCTATTTCCTATAGCACTGTGTTTAGTAACATAAGGTAAATGAAATCAGCTGGCAGATGGGTGCTTTACCAGTCAGTTAGCCTCTAGATAATGGAGGCGTTGACTCCATCATAAAACGGATGGCTTGTTTCTACATTCAGCTGAAATAGATCAGCCAGGTTAAATAAATGAACCCCCCCATTTGTCAGCTGGTAATAAATGTCTCCCCTTCACCAAACAGCTCTGTTTGGTCTAATAAACAGAGGGCTGAACGGGTGCTGTGAGAGGGTTACAGCTTAATGAAACGCTCTTTAAATAAACAGAGGGCTGAACGGTTGCTGTGAGAGGGTTACAGACTGTTTTTCACCTCATCCTGCTCACTGTGATAAGTCGCAAACCAACCAAGCCTGTAATTACAATCTTCCAGAAACCCAGCCAATCTGAGTAGAAATCTCACCATCCAATTACAAGATGTAATAATTTAGCAGTCAAGCTGGTAATGAGGTCTAATACTCATGCATGTGGTAATCCCCCCGGATGCTGACTCTATCAGATGTTCGCTTTGTAATTAGACTGGCACAAAAGCATTATTTCATGTTCAGCAGAAAAATGTGGTTGGTAGGAAGTTAATTTTCTCTGAGCTCTGTGAAGCGTTGACAACATTTTAATGATTTAATCATTACCTCGATCCCGTCTGCCATTGACCCATGTTCCGTTGTGTGTGTGGATACGTTTGCCCATCTAAGAGTCCCTGATACGTAGTAAAGCTTAGCCAGGTAGACACATTTTATATTTCTTAATTATGCAACAATAAAACTATTATGCTAATGACAGGGGAATCTATATTGTAATGCTGCTGTGTCATTTAAAAGCTTTCTGCAACATAAATCACCGTTTTAATTGTAAGTGGTTAACACTTACACATTATCACTGGATTTACCAGTCTCTTTTTCTCTCTGTTTCTTTAAAGCTGAAGAGAAAGGTCATCCAGTGGGAAAGGCCCCTGTAACTGCAGAGCAATGTGACTACAGTCTGTTATACTGTCTGACTATAGTACATTATACTGTCTGACTATAGTCTGTTATACTGTCTGACTATAGTACATTATACTGTCTGACTATAGTACATTATACTGTCTGACTATAGTCTGTTATACTGTCTGACTCTAGTACATTATACTGTCTGACTCTAGTCTGTTATACTGTCTGACTCTAGTACATTATACTGTCTGACTATAGTACATTATACTGTCTGACTCTAGTACATTATACTGTCTGACTCTAGTACATTATACTGTCTGACTCTAGTCTGTTATACTGTCTGACTCTAGTACATTATACTGTCTGACTATAGTACATTATACTGTCTGACTCTAGTCTGTTATACTGTCTGACTCTAGTACATTATACTGTCTGACTATAGTACATTATACTGTCTGACTCTAGTCTGTTATACTGTCTGACTC
This sequence comes from Oncorhynchus clarkii lewisi, assembly GCF_045791955.1. Taxonomy (NCBI): domain Eukaryota; kingdom Metazoa; phylum Chordata; class Actinopteri; order Salmoniformes; family Salmonidae; genus Oncorhynchus; species Oncorhynchus clarkii. The sequence goes on along the minus strand of NW_027257931.1, from coordinate 233,817 downwards.
TAGTACATTATACTGTCTGACTATAGTACATTATACTGTCTGACTCTAGTACATTATACTGTCTGACTCTAGTACATTATACTGTCTGACTATAGTACATAATACTGTCTGACTATAGTATATTATACTGTCTGATTCTAGTCTGTTATACTGTCTGACTATAGTACATTATACTGTCTGACTCTAGTCTTTTATACTGTCTGACTCTAGTACATTATACTGTCTGACTATAGTACATTATACGGTCTGACTATAGTACATTATACTGTCTGACTCTAGTACATTATACTGTCTGACTCTAGTCTGTTATACTGTCTGACTATAGTCTGTTATACTTTCTGACTATAGTACATTATACTGTCTGACTATAGTACATAATACTGTCTGACTATAGTACATAATACTGTCTGACTATAGTACATTATACGGTCTGACTATAGTACATTATACTGTCTGACTCTAGTACATTATACTGTCTGACTCTAGTCTGTTATACTGTCTGACTATAGTCTGTTATACTTTCTGACTATAGTACATTATACTGTCTGACTATAGTACATAATACTGTCTGACTATAGTACATAATACTGTCTGACTATAGTATATTATACTGTCTGATTCTAGTCTGTTATACTGTCTGACTATAGTACATTATACTGTCTGACTCTAGTACATTATACTGTCTGACTATAGTCTGTTATACTGTCTGACTATAGTACATTATACTGTCTGACTCTAGTCTGTTATACTGTCTGACTCTAGTACATTATACTGTCTGACTATAGTACATTATACTGTCTGACTCTAGTCTGTTATACTGTCTGACTCTAGTACATTATACTGTCTGACTATAGTACATTATACTGTCTGACTCTAGTACATTATACTGTCTGACTCTAGTACATTATACTGTCTGACTATAGTACATAATACTGTCTGACTATAGTATATTATACTGTCTGATTCTAGTCTGTTATACTGTCTGACTATAGTACATTATACTGTCTGACTCTAGTCTTTTATACTGTCTGACTCTAGTACATTATACTGTCTGACTATAGTACATTATACGGTCTGACTATAGTACATTATACTGTCTGACTCTAGTACATTATACTGTCTGACTCTAGTCTGTTATACTGTCTGACTATAGTCTGTTATACTTTCTGACTATAGTACATTATACTGTCTGACTATAGTACATAATACTGTCTGACTATAGTACATAATACTGTCTGACTATAGTACATTATACGGTCTGACTATAGTACATTATACTGTCTGACTCTAGTACATTATACTGTCTGACTCTAGTCTGTTATACTGTCTGACTATAGTCTGTTATACTTTCTGACTATAGTACATTATACTGTCTGACTATAGTACATAATACTGTCTGACTATAGTACATAATACTGTCTGACTATAGTATATTATACTGTCTGATTCTAGTCTGTTATACTGTCTGACTATAGTACATTATACTGTCTGACTCTAGTACATTATACTGTCTGACTATAGTCTGTTATACTGTCTGACTATAGTACATTATACTGTCTGACTCTAGTCTGTTATACTGTCTGACTATAGTGCATTATACTGTCTGACTCTAGTCTGTTATACTGTCTGACTATAGTCTGTTATACTGTCTGACTATAGTACATTATACTGTCTGACTCTAGTCTGTTATACTGTCTGACTATAGTCTGTTATACTGTCTGACTCTAGTACATTATACTGTCTGACTATAGTACATTATACTGTCTGACTCTAGTCTTTTATACTGTCTGACTATAGTACATTATACTGTCTGACTCTAGTCTGTTATACTGTCTGACTCTAGTACATTATACTGTCTGACTATAGTCTGTTATACTGTCTGACTATAGTACATTATACTGTCTGACTCTAGTCTGTTATACTGTCTGACTATAGTCTGTTATACTTTCTGACTATAGTACATTATACTGTCTGACTCTAGTCTGTTATACTGTCTGACTATAGTATATTATACTGTCTGACTCTAGTCTGTTATACTGTCTGACTATAGTCTGTTATACTGTCTGACTATAGTACATTATACTGTCTGACTCTAGTCTGTTATACTGTCTGACTATAGTACATTATACTGTCTGACTATAGTACATAATACTGTCTGACTATAGTATATTATACTGTCTGATTCTAGTCTGGTATACTGTCTGACTATAGTACATTATACTGTCTGACTCTAGTCTGTTATACTGTCTGACTCTAGTCTGTTATACTGTCTGACTCTAGTCTATTATACTGTCTGACTATAGTACATTATACTGTCTGACTATAGTACAATATACTGTCTGACTATAGTACATAATACTGTCTGACTATAGTACATTATACTGTCTGACTATAGTACATAATACTGTCTGACTATAGTACATTATACTGTCTGACTATAGTATATTATACTGTCTGACTCTAGTCTATTATACTGTCTGACTATAGTTTATTATACTGTCTGACTCTAGTCTATTATACTGTCTGACTATAGTATATTATAGTGTCTGACTATAGTGCATTATACTGTCTGACTAGTATATTATACTGTCTGACTATAGTCTATTATACTGTCTGACTATAGTCTACTATACTGTCTGACTATAGTCTGTTTTACTGTCTGACTATAGTCTATTATACTGTCTGACTATAGTCTGTTATACTGTCAGACTATAGTCTGTTATACTGTCTGACTATAGTCTGGTATACTGTCTGACTATAGTACATTATACTGTCTGACTATAGTACATAATACTGTCTGACTATAGTACATTATACTGTCTGACTATAGTATATTATACTGTCTGACTCTAGTCTATTATACTGTCTGACTATAGCACATTATACTGTCTGACTATAGTATATTATACTGTCTGACTCTAGTATATTATACTGTCTGACTCTAATCTATTATACTGTCTGACTATAGTATATTATAGTGTCTGACTATAGTGCATTATACTGTCTGACTAGTATATTATACTGTCTGACTATAGTACATTATACTGTCTGACTATAGTCTATTATACTGTCTGACTATAGTCTGTTATACTGTCTGACTATAGTCTATTATACTGTCTGACTACAGTCTGTTATACTGTCTGACTATAGTCTGTTATACTGTCTGACTATAGTCTATTATACTGTCTGACTATAGTCTGTTATACTGTCTGACTATAGTCTATTATACTGTCTGACTATAGTCTGTTATACTGTCTGACTATAGTCTATTATACTGTCTGACTATAGTCTGTTATACTGTCTGACTATAGTCTGTTATACTGTCTGACTATAGTCTATTATACTGTCTGACTACAGTCTGTTATACTGTCTGACTATAGTACATTATACTGTCTGACTATAGTCTATTATACTGTCTGACTATAGTATATTACACTGTCTGACTATAGTCTATTATACTGTCTGACTATAGTATATTACACTGTCTGACTATAGTCTATTATACTGTCTGACTATAGTATATTACACTGTCTGACTACAGTCTGTTATACTGTCTGACTATATTATAATATACTGTCTGACTATAGTATATTATACTGTCTGAACTGTTAGAACAGCGATTACTGACCTCAAACTGGACAAATATTTTGTCTTTAGCGAGTCCGACGCGAAGAATATACTGCTTTCTCGGGAACAGGCCCAAATCCCATTTGAGAATTCGTTGGCGAATGCGTGATCCTCCACTACCATCCGTTCTATTGGCCAAAGTGCAAATCATTGGACAACAAAATTTATGATTTATGATCAAGACTATCCTACCAATTGGATATAAAAAAATGGTATTATCTTATGTTTCACCGAGTCGTAGCTGAATGACGACATGGATAATATAGAGCTGGCGGGATTTTCTATGCATCGGCAGGACAGAGAAACTACGTCTGGTAAGAAGAGGAGCAGGGGTGTGTGTCTATTTGTCATTAACAGCTGGTTCGCAATATTTAATATTAAAGAAGTCTGGAGGTATTGCTCACCTGAGGTAGAGTACCTTATGATAAGCAGTAGACCACACTATCTACCAAAAGAGGTCTCATCTATATTATTCGTAGCCATCTATGTATTTACCACCACAAACCGATGCTGACACCAAAACCGCACTCAACCAGCTTTATAAGGCCACTCAAACAGCTGTATAAGGCCACTCAACCAGCTGTATAAGGCCACTCAACCAGCTGTATAAGGCCACTCGACCAGCTGTATAAGGCCACTAAACCAGCTGTATAAAGCCACTAAACCAGCTGTATAAGGCCACTAAACCAGCTGTATAAGGCCACTAAACCAGCTGTATAAGGCCACTAAACCAGGTGTATAAGGCCACTAAACCAGCTGAATTTACCGGCAGAAAATGATCAAATCATTATGGTGGGAGATTATAACACACTGTTAAGTACCTCAATGGACTGTAAAGGAAATCACTCTACAAACTATCATCAACGTGCCCTCACAAGTATTATGGACACATTAGAATTAGTGGATATTTGGAGACTAAAAACCCTGACCTAGTGAGATATACATGGATGAGACTTAATCAAGCTAGTCGTCTTGACTACTTTCTTGTCTCTTTCTCTTTTGCGTCAAAGGTAAAAATAGCTTTAATAGGAGACAGAATGCGATCACATCATCATCTAATTGGCCTCCACATAACTCTCATAGAATTTCCACTTGGGCGGGGTATTGGAAATTTTATCCAAATTTACTGGAGAACAATTTATTTATTTTATTTTTAACTAAGACATAATTTTTGCAGCATAATATAGGTTCAGCATATCCCCTCATTATTTGGGAGACCTTTAAATGTACTTTCAGAGGTCAATTCAATATTCATCAATAATAAAAAAGCAGTTTCTGGCTAAAGAGACTAGACTAACAAAGGAAATACATGAACTAATAGTTCAGGTAGATAGCAATAAAAACTAAACTACGGAGATACAAAATAAGAGGAAAAACAAAAAGAACTGGAGGAACTTATTCCAGAACGATCTATTACAAAAATAAAGCAAACTGGATGGAATATGGAAAAAAACGCCCCAAATTCATTCGGAATCTCCAACACAGGAACGCTAACAAAAATTATTTGCAGAAACTCGTTACTGAAGACCGAGTCATCAAGGAATCTCCAAATTATATTTTAAAAGAGGAAGCTTATTATTTTAACCAGATGTTCTCTTTTCCTTCTCATCCTCACCGACTGAATTATGATTATTGTAAGGAACTCTTTCCAAAAAAATAAAACATTTGAAAAAGTACAAATGTGAAGAAAGATCAGAGTGAAGGCCAAATTACAGAGGAATAACTTTGAGGCAATTAAATCCTTCTTATATATACTCAAAGCTATATTGCTAGCTTGTTTTAACTACTCCTATAGAAATGGAAGTCTGTCAGTTACTCCGCAGGAAGATCTGATTTCAATATTATTAAAACAAGACCCATATGGAACCTGTCGACATGAACGATACATTGGAGATAATATATGACAAGTGCTAGAAATAATAGAACATCATGCATCATCTAAGAAGCCAGGCCTGGTATTTGTAGTGGATTCTGAAAAGGCTTTTGATAAAGTAAGGGAGGAGCCCCCTGAAATGGACAAAAATGAATGGGAACTGTCGTGGAAATTTCCTGTATTTACCAAATCATGAGAGCAAACCACACACAAGTCAGAGTTTATAATCACAAAGTCCATCTTTAATTATATGAGCTCCATCACAACCCTGTGACTCTCAGATCAATTCAGTGTCTATAAATGAATTCTCTGAGAGTCCCTTACATATTGCAACTGAGATCCTTTATAGCAAAGACACACATAGCCAGACAGCATTGGCCATAATTTATCGTTCAGCTTTGTCTCCTAAACTATGTTATTTTCTCAGACTCAGAACCTTAACAAATCCTCACATCAACAGGCATATATCAAATCCATCCTATCTTGACAAGATCACAGAGACACATTGACTGGCACACAGACATTGTGGAGCCAAGAAATACACGCTTGACCTCTCCCCTCTCTCCAGCGTACAGGAACTATAGCCTACAGGAACTAGTGAATGTAATGCTCCAATATAAACTCATATTTTGATAAATATGAACTTTATCAAACAAAACATACATGTATTGTGTAACATGAAGTCCTATGAGTGTCATCTGATGAAGATGATTAATTGTATCTCTATTTGTGGTTTTTGTGACTCTGGAAAATATGTTGTGTTTTTCTGTGGCTATGTGGTGACCTAACATAATCGTTTCTGGTGCTTTTGCTGTAAAGCATATTTGAAATCAGACACTGTGGTGGGATTAACAACAAAATTAGCTTTAAAATGGTATGAAATACATGTATGTTTGAGGAATTTTAATTATGAGATTTTTGATGTAATGAAATTGGCGCCCTGCACTTTCACTGGCTGTTGTCATATCGCTCCCGTTAACGGGATTGCAGCCATAAGAAGTTTTTTAACCAAAACAAAAACATCCTATGGTCTTCTGCATTAGCATCGAACAGCCCCCGTGATATTCAACTTTTCAGGGAAGCTAGAAATCAATATACACAGGCAGTTAGAAAAGCCAAGGCTAGCTTTTTCAAGCAGAAATTTGTTTCCTGCAACACAAACTCAAACAAGTTCTGGGACACTGTAAAGTCCATGGAGAATACGAACACCTCCTCCCAGCTGCCCACTGCACTGAAGATAGGAAACACTGTCACCACCGATAAATCCACTATAATTGAGAATTTCAATAAGCATTTTTCTACGGCTGGCCATGCTTTCCACCTGGCTACCCCTACCCCGGTCAACAGCACTGCACCCCCCACAGCAACTCACCCAAGCCTTCCCCATTTCTCCGTCACCCAAATCCAGTCAGCTGATGTTCTGAAAGAGCTGCAAAATCTGGACCCCTACAAATCTGCCGGGCTAGACAATCTGGTTCCTTTCTTTCTACAATTATCTGCCGAAATTGTTGCCACCCCTATTACTACCCTGTTCAACCTCTCTTTTGTGTCGTCTGAGATTCCCAAAGATTGAAAAGCAGCTGTGGTTATCCCCCTCTTCAAAGGGGGGACACTCTTGACCCAAACTGTTACAGACCTATATCTATCCTACCCTGCCTTTCTAAGGTCTTCAAAAGCCAAGTCAGAAAACAGATTACCGGCCATTTTGAATCCCACCATACCTTCTCTGCTATGAAATCAGGTTTCAGATCTGGTCATGGGTGCACCTCAGCCACGCTCAAGGTCCTAAACGATATCTTAACCGCCATCGATAAGAAACAATACTGTGCAGCCGTATTCGTTAACCTGGCCAAGGCTTTCGACTCTGTCAATCACCACATCCTCATCAGCAGAATCGACAGCCTTGGTTTCTCAAATGATTGCCTTGCCTGGTTCACCAACTACTTCTCTGATAGAGTTCAGCGTGTCAAATCGGAGGGTCTGCTGTCCGGGCCTCTGGCAGTCTCTATGGGGGTGCCACAGGGTTCAATTCTTGGACCGACTCTCTTCTCTGTATACATCAATGCTGTCGCTCTTGCTGCTGGTGAGTATCTGATCCACCTCTACGCAGATGACAGCCTTCTGTATACTTCTGGCCCTTCTTTGGACACTGTGTTAACAACCCTCCAGGCGAGCTTCAATGTCATACAACTCTCCTTCCGTGGCTTCCAATTGCTCTTAAATACAACTAAAACTAAATGCATGCTCTTCAACTGATCGCTGCCTGCACCTGCCCGCCTGTCCAACATCACTACTCTGGAAGGCTCTGACTTAGAATATGTGGACAACTACAAACACCTAGGTGTCTGGTTAGACTGTAAACTCTCCTTCCAGACTCACATCAAACATCTCCAATCCAAAGTTAAATCTAGAGTTGGCTTCCTATTTCGCAACAAAGCATCCTTCACTCATGCTGCCAAACATACCATTGTAAAACTGACCATCCTACCAATCCTCGACATCGGCGATGTCATTTACAAAATTGCCTCCAATACCCTACTCAATTAATTGGATGCAGTCTATCACAGTGCCATCCGTTTTGTCACCAAAGCCCCATATACTACCCACCACTGCGACCAGTACACTCTTGTTGGCTGGCCCTCGCTTCATTCTCATCGCCAAACCCACTGGCTCCAGGTCATCTACAAGACCCTGCTAGGTAAAGTCCCCCCTTATCTCAGCTCGCTGGTCACCATAGCAGCACCCACCTGTAGCACACGCTCCAGCAGGTATATCTCTCTGGTCACCCCCAAAAACAATTCTTCCTTTGGCCGCCTCTCCTTCCAGTTCTCTGCTGCCAGTGACTGGAACGAATTGCAAAAATCGCTGATGTTAGAGACTTTTGTTTCCCTCACCAACTTTAAACATCAACTATCTGAGCAGCTAACCAATAGCTGCAGCAATACATAGTTCATCTGTAAATAGCCCACCCAGTCTACCTACCTCATCCCCATACTGTTTTTATTTTATTTAGTTTTCTGCCCTTTTGCACACCAGTATCTCTACTTGCACATCATCATCTGTTTATTTATCACTCGTTTTAATCTGCTAAATTGTAATTATTTGCTCCTATGGCCTATTTATTGCCTACCTCCTCATGCCTTTTGCACACACTGTATATAGACTTTCTTTTTTCTACTGTGTCATTGATTGTTTATTGTGTTATTGGCTTGTGTCACGTTCGTCGTAAGGATCGGACCAAGGCGCAGCGTGAGTAGAGATCCACATCTTATTGTGTTATTGGCTTGTGTCACGTTCGTCGTAAGGATCGGACCAAGGCGCAGCGTGAGTAGAGTTCCACATCTTATTGTGTTATTGGCTTGTGTCACGTTCGTCGTAAGGATCGGACCAAGGCGCAGCGTGAGTAGAGTTCCACATCTTATTGTGTTATTGGCTTGTGTCACGTTCGTCGTAAGGATCGGACCAAGGCGCAGCGTGAGTAGAGATCCACATCTTATTGTGTTATTGGCTTGTGTCACGTTCGTCGTAAGGATCGGACCAAGGCGCAGCGTGAGTAGAGTTCCACATCTTATTGTGTTATTGGCTTGTGTCACGTTCGTCGTCAGGATCGAACCAAGGCGCAGCGTGAGTAGAGTTCCACATCTTATTGTGTTATTGGCTTGTGTCACGTTCGTCGTAAGGATCGGACCAAGGCGCAGCGTGAGTAGAGTTCCACATCTTATTGTGTTATTGGCTTGTGTCACGTTCGTCGTAAGGATCGGACCAAGGCGCAGCGTGAGTAGAGTTCCACATCTTATTGTGTTATTGGCTTGTGTCACGTTCGTCGTAAGGATCGGACCAAGGCGCAGCGTGAGTAGAGTTCCACATCTTATTGTGTTATTGGCTTGTGTCACGTTCGTCGTAAGGATCGGACCAAGGCGCAGCGTGAGTAGAGTTCCACATCTTATTGTGTTATTGGCTTGTGTCACGTTCGTCGTAAGGATCGGACCAAGGCGCAGCGTGAGTAGAGTTCCACATCTTATTGTGTTATTGGCTTGTGTCACGTTCGTCGTAAGGATCGGACCAAGGCGCAGCGTGAGTAGAGTTCCACATCTTATTGTGTTATTGGCTTGTGTCACGTTCGTCGTAAGGATCGGACCAAGGCGCAGCGTGAGTAGAGATCCACATCTTATTGTGTTATTGGCTTGTGTCACGTTCGTCGTAAGGATCGGACCAAGGCGCAGCGTGAGTAGAGTTCCACATCTTATTGTGTTATTGGCTTGTGTCACGTTCGTCGTAAGGATCGGACCAAGGCGCAGCGTGAGTAGAGTTCCACATCTTATTGTGTTATTGGCTTGTGTCACGTTCGTCGTAAGGATCGGACCAAGGCGCAGCGTGAGTAGAGTTCCACATCTTATTGTGTTATTGGCTTGTGTCACGTTCGTCGTAAGGATCGGACCAAGGCGCAGCGTGAGTAGAGTTCCACATCTTATTGTGTTATTGGCTTGTGTCACGTTCGTCGTAAGGATCGGACCAAGGCGCAGCGTGAGTAGAGTTCCACATCTTATTGTGTTATTGGCTTGTGTCACGTTCGTCGTAAGGATCGGACCAAGGCGCAGCGTGAGTAGAGTTCCACATCTTATTGTGTTATTTGCTTGTGTCACGTTCGTCGTAAGGATCGGACCAAGGCGCAGCGTGAGTAGAGATCCACATCTTATTGTGTTATTGGCTTGTGTCACGTTCGTCGTAAGGATCGGACCAAGGCGCAGCGTGAGTAGAGTTCCACATCTTATTGTGTTATTGGCTTGTGTCACGTTCGTCGTAAGGATCGGACCAAGGCGCAGCGTGAGTAGAGTTCCACATCTTATTGTGTTATTGGCTTGTGTCACGTTCGTCGTAAGGATCGGACCAAGGCGCAGCGTGAGTAGAGATCCACATCTTATTGTGTTATTGGCTTGTGTCACGTTCGTCGTAAGGATCGGACCAAGGCGCAGCGTGAGTAGAGTTCCACATCTTATTGTGTTATTGGCTTGTGTCACGTTCGTCGTAAGGATCGGACCAAGGCGCAGCGTGAGTAGAGTTCCACATCTTATTGTGTTATTGGCTTGTGTCACGTTCGTCGTAAGGATCGGACCAAGGCGCAGCGTGAGTAGAGTTCCACATCTTATTGTGTTATTGGCTTGTGTCACGTTCGTCGTAAGGATCGGACCAAGGCGCAGCGTGAGTAGAGATCCACATCTTATTGTGTTATTGGCTTGTGTCACGTTCGTCGTAAGGATCGGACCAAGGCGCAGCGTGAGTAGAGATCCACATCTTATTGTGTTATTGGCTTGTGTCACGTTCGTCGTAAGGATCGGACCAAGGCGCAGCGTGAGTAGAGATCCACATCTTATTGTGTTATTGGCTTGTGTCACGTTCGTCGTAAGGATCGGACCAAGGCGCAGCGTGAGTAGAGTTCCACATCTTATTGTGTTATTGGCTTGTGTCACGTTCGTCGTAAGGATCGGACCAAGGCGCAGCGTGAGTAGAGTTCCACATCTTATTGTGTTATTGGCTTGTGTCACGTTCGTCGTAAGGATCGGACCAAGGCGCAGCGTGAGTAGAGATCCACATCTTATTGTGTTATTGGCTTGTGTCACGTTCGTCGTAAGGATCGGACCAAGGCGCAGCGTGAGTAGAGTTCCACATCTTATTGTGTTATTGGCTTGTGTCACGTACGTCGTAAGGATCGGACCAAGGCGCAGCGTGAGTAGAGTTCCACATCTTATTGTGTTATTGGCTTGTGTCACGTTCGTCGTAAGGATCGGACCAAGGCACAGCGTGAGTAGAGTTCCACATCTTATTGTGTTATTGGCTTGTGTCACGTTCGTCGTAAGGATCGGACCAAGGCGCAGCGTGAGTAGAGATCCACATCTTATTGTGTTATTGGCTTGTGTCACGTTCGTCGTAAAGATCGGACCAAGGCGCAGCGTGAGTAGAGTTCCACATCTTATTGTGTTATTGGCTTGTGTCACGTTCGTCGTAAGGATCGGACCAAGGCGCAGCGTGAGTAGAGTTCCACATCTTATTGTGTTATTGGCTTGTGTCACGTTCGTCGTAAGGATCGGACCAAGGCGCAGCGTGAGTAGAGTTCCACATCTTATTGTGTTATTGGCTTGTGTCACGTCCGTCGTAAGGATCGGACCAAGGCGCAGCGTGAGTAGAGTTCCACATCTTATTGTGTTATTGGCTTGTGTCACGTTCGTCGTAAGGATCGGACCAAGGCGCAGCGTGAGTAGAGTTCCACATCTTATTGTGTTATTGGCTTGTGTCACGTTCGTCGTAAGGATCGGACCAAGGCGCAGCGTGAGTAGAGTTCCACATCTTATTGTGTTATTGGCTTGTGTCACGTTCGTCGTAAGGATCGGACCAAGGCGCAGCGTGAGTAGAGTTCCACATCTTATTGTGTTATTGGCTTGTGTCACGTTCGTCGTAAGGATCGGACCAAGGCGCAGCGTGAGTAGAGTTCCACATCTTATTGTGTTATTGGCTTGTGTCACGTTCGTCGTAAGGATCGGACCAAGGCGCAGCGTGAGTAGAGTTCCACATCTTATTGTGTTATTGGCTTGTGTCACGTTCGTCGTAAGGATCGGACCAAGGCGCAGCGTGAGTAGAGATCCACATCTTATTGTGTTATTGGCTTGTGTCACGGTCGTCGTAAGGATCGGACCAAGGCGCAGCGTGAGTAGAGATCCACATCTTATTGTGTTATTGGCTTGTGTCACGTTCGTCGTAAGGATCGGACCAAGGCGCAGCGTGAGTAGAGTTCCACATCTTATTGTGTTATTGGCTTGTGTCACGTTCGTCGTAAGGATCGGACCAAGGCGCAGCGTGAGTAGAGTTCCACATCTTATTGTGTTATTGGCTTGTGTCACGTTCGTCGTAATGATCGGACCAAGGCGCAGCGTGAGTAGAGTTCCACATCTTATTGTGTTATTGGCTTGTGTCACGTTCGTCGTAAGGATCGGACCAAGGCGCAGCGTGAGTAGAGTTCCACATCTTATTGTGTTATTGGCTTGTGTCACGTTCGTCGTAAGGATCGGACCAAGGCGCAGCGTGAGTAGAGTTCCACATCTTATTGTGTTATTGGCTTGTGTCACGTTCGTCGTAAGGATCGGACCAAGGCGCAGCGTGAGTAGAGTTCCACATCTTATTGTGTTATTGGCTTGTGTCACGTTCGTCGTAATGATCGGACCAAGGCGCAGCGTGAGTAGAGTTCCACATCTTATTGTGTTATTGGCTTGTGTCACGTTCGTCGTAAGGATCGGACCAAGGCGCAGCGTGAGTAGAGTTCCACATCTTATTGTGTTATTGGCTTGTGTCACGTTCGTCGTAAGGATCGGACCAAGGCGCAGCGTGAGTAGAGTTCCACATCTTATTGTGTTATTGGCTTGTGTCACGTTCGTCGTAAGGATCGGACCAAGGCCCAGCGTGAGTAGAGTTCCATATCTTTTTAATAAATCGAAACTCACTGCACAAAACAACAAACAACCAAATGAAACGTGAAGCTACTGATGTGCACTAAGGCAACTATACATAAACAAGTTCCCACAACACAAATGAGGAAAATTGCTACCTAAATATGATCCCCAATCAGAGACAACGATAAACAGCTGTCTCTGATTGTGTGACCTGAGTATTCTTTGTTTTCTTTTTATATTTTGGTTAGGTCAGGGTGTGACATGGGTGATGTATGTGTTTTTGTACCGTCTAGGTTTTTTTTGTAGGTTTATGGGGTTGATTACCATCTAGGTGTTTATGTATGTCTATGGTTGCCTAGATTGGTTCTCAATTAGAGGCAGCTGTTTATTGTTGTCTCTGATTGGGAACCATATTTAGGCAGCCATCTTCTTTGGGTATTTCGTGGGTTATTGTCTATGTGATGTTGCATGTTAGCACTCCATCCATCCTCTCTATGCAGTTCAGACTAAATCACCCCATCCATCCTCTCTATGCAGTTCAGACTAAATCACCCCATCCATCCTCTCTATGTTGTTCAGACTAAACCACCCCACCCATCCTCTCTATGCAGTTCAGACTAAACCACCCCATCCATCCTCTCTATGTTGTTCAGACTAAACCACCCCATCCATCCTCTCTATGTTGTTCAGACTGAACCACCCCATCCATCCTCTCTATGCAGTTCAGACTAAACCACCCCATCCATCCTCTCTATGCAGTTCAGACTAAACCACCCCATCCATCCTCTCTATGAAGTTCAGACTAAACCACCCCATCCATCCTCTCTATGTTGTTCAGACTAAACCACCCCATCCATCCTCTCTATGTTGTTCAGACTAAACCACCCCACCCATCCTCTCTATGCAGTTCAGACTAAACCAGGCCATCTATCTTCTCTCTGAGTCATTCAGACTAAACCAGGCCATCTATCTTCCCTCTGTGTTGTTCAGACTAGACCAGACCAATATTCTCAACACAACTAGCCATTCATCTGCATTCACTGTCAAAATGGACAGAGAGAAACAAAAAGCTTCAAATTACTTCCATTCACCCCTCTACCCACCCACCACCATCACTCTGTCCTCTCTGTCCTCCTCTCCAATCTAATGATTAGAGTATCATGGTCCAGCCTTGCCCTCCTCTCTGCTCCACCTCCTGGTCCAGCCTGGCCCTCCTCTCTGCTCCACCTCCTGGTCCAGGCTGGCCCTCCTCCCTGCCCCTCCTGGTCCAGCCTGGCCCTCCTTCTGCTCCCCCTCCTGGTCCAGCCTGGCCCTCCTCCCTGCTCCACCTCCTGGTCCAGCCTGGCCCTCCTCTCTGCTCCACCTCCTGGTCCAGCCTGGCCCTCCTCTCTGCTCCACCTCCTGGTCCAGGCTGGCCCTCCTCCATGCCCCTCCTGGTCCAGCCTGGCCCTCCTTTCTGCTCCCCCTCCTGGTCCAGCCTGGCCCTCCTCCCTGCTCCACCTCCTGGTCCAGCCTGGCCATCCTCCCTGCTCTCCCTCCCTTTCCCCACTCTCCCAGTCCCCCACCCTAGTCTCCTTCCCAGTACCCCTTCTTTGATCCTCCTCCCTGGTCCAGCCTAGCCCCCTCTTTGGTCCCCCTCCCTGGCCCCCCTCTACGGCCCTCCTCTGTCAGTTCCCCTCCCTGGCACCCCTCCCTGGCCCCCCTCTACGGCCCTCCTCTGTCAGTTCCACTCCCTGGTCCAGCCTGGACCTCCTACCTGGTCCCCCTCCCTGGCACCCCTCCCTGGCCCCCCTCTCCAGCCCTCCTCTCCCTGTCCCCCCCTGGCCCCACTCCCTGGTTGACCCTGGCCCCCCTTCCTTGGCCCCCTCCCATGGCCCCCTTCTCCCAGTCCCCCTCCCTTGGTCCTCACTCCTGGGCCAGCCTGGTCCCCCTCCCTGTCTCTCCCATGGTTACTCTACCGTCAATAATGTGTTATTGAAGTGAAATGGTCACATTAACCCTGAGCAGCCTAATGCTCTGTTCTTCATTGATCACATAAACACAGGATATACTTTATTACAGCATGACGTAGACAGTTAATCATCTCTCCGTCTCTGACAAGATCATAGTGGACTTGGAGAGACAAGGAGATGAGGAGTGAAGAGGACTGGAGAGAAGAGAGCTCCCCAAGGAACCATCACAGGGAATTAGAGAGTGTTCAGCTCAGCGCATGTAGGCTAGCAGGCTCTCAGGCTCTCTCGGTGGGAAAGGCCTCCTGAATGAGCCTTTTTTATCTGGCCGTGGAATCAAATTAAAAGGCTTTGTAAGTCCTGACCTCACATTAATCAGAAAGCAGAAGTTGTAACCCTGGTGATTTGTTAGCTGACCTGTTTTCATCAGGTCCCACCTACTACCAGAAGTTAATATGGAGGAAACATTATCTTTAAGTGCAGCTACACTCCAGAAATAAAATGTGCTATCAAGAACCTAAATGGGTTTTTATACTATATAAAATATACTATACTATATATTATACTAGAGACACTAGAGGACTATTATACTAGAGAGACTTGTGGACTATTATACTAGAGGTACAGGAGGATTATTATACTAGAGACACTAGAGGACTATTATACTAGAGACACTAGAGGACTATTATACTATAGGTACAGGAGGACTATTGTAATAGAGGTACAGGAGGACTATTATACTAGAGGTACAGGAGGACTATTGTACTAGAGACACTAGAGGACTATTATTCTAGAGGTACAGGAGGACTATTATTCTAGAGGTACAGGAGGACTATTATTCTAGAGGTACAGGGGGACTATTATTCTAGAGACACTAGAGGATTATTATACTAGAGAGACTAGAGGACTATTAGAGGACTGTTATACTAGACTTACAGGAGGACTATTTAACTAGAGGTACAGGAGGCCTTCTATACTAGAGGTACAGGAGGACTATTATACTAGAGGTACAGGAGGACTATTATACTAGAGGTACAGGAGGACAATTATACGAGAGACACTAGAGGACTATTATACTAGAGAGACTAGTGGACTATTATACAAGAAGCACAGGAGGATTATTATACTATTATTCTAGAGGTACAGGAGGACTATTTATTTAGAGGTACAGGAGGACTATTTTTCTAGAGGCACTAGATGACTATTATTCTAGAGACACTAGAGGACTATTATACTAGAGCGACTAGAGGACTATTATTCTAGAGACACTAGAGGACTATTATTCTAGAGGTACAGGAGAACTATTATACTAGAGGTATAGGAGGACTATTATACTAGAGCCACTAGAGGAATATTATTCTAGAGACATTAGAGGGCTATTATACTAGAGGTAAAGGAGGACTATTATACTAGAGACACTAGAGGACTATTATACTAGAGGTACAGGATGCCTATAATACTAGAGGTATAGGAGGACTATTATACTAGAGCCACTAGAGGACTGTTATTCTAGAGACACTAGAGGACTATTATACTAGAGGTACAGGAGGTCTATTATACTAGAGAAATTAGAGGACTATTATACTAGAGGTACAGGAGGACTATTATTCTAGAGGTACAGGAGGACTATTATACTAGAGGTACAGGAGGACTATAATACTAGAGACATTAGAGGACTATTTAACTAGAGAGACTAGAGGACTATTATACTAGAGATACTAGAGGTCTATTATACTAGAGACACTAGAGGGCTATTATACTAGAGACACTAGAGGACTATTATACTAGAGGTACAAGATGACTATTATACTAGAGACACTATAGGACTATTGTACTAGAGACACTAGAGGACTATTATACTAGAGACACTAGAGGACTATTATACTAGAGACACTAGAGGACTATTATACTAGAGACACTAGAGGACTATTATACTAGAGGTACAAGACGACAATTATACTAGAGACACTAGAGGACTATTATACTAGAGGTAAAGGAGGATTATTATACTAGAGACACTAGAGGACTATTATACTAGAGGTACAGGAGGACTATTATTCTAGAGGTACAGAAGGACTATTATAATAGAGGTACAGGAGGACTATTATACTAGAGACATTAGAGGACTATTTACCTAGAGGTAAAGGAGGACTATTATACTAGAGGTACAGGAGGACTATCATACTAGAGCTACAGGAGGACTATTATACTAGACACTAGAGGACTATTATACTAGAGGTACAGGAGGACTATTATACTAGAGACACTAGAGGACTATTATTCTAGAGGTACAGGAGGACTATTATACTAGAGACACTACAGGACTATTATTCTAGAGGTACAGGAGGACTATTATTCTAGAGGCACTAGATGACTATTATTCTAGAGACACTAAAGGACTATTATACTAGAGAGACTAGAGGACTATTATTCTAGAGACACTAGAGGACTATTATTCTAGAGGTACAGGAGAACTATTATACTAGAGGTATAGGAGGACTATTATACTAGAGCCACTAGAGGAATATTATTCTAGAGACATTAGAGGGCTATTATACTAGAGGTAAAGGAGGACTATTATACTAGAGACACTAGAGGACTATTATACTAGAGGTACAGGATGCCTATAATACTAGAGGTATAGGAGGACTATTATACTAGAGCCACTAGAGGACTGTTATTCTAGAGACACTAGAGGACTATTATACTAGAGGTACAGGAGGTCTATTATACTAGAGAAATTAGAGGACTATTATACTAGAGGTACAGGAGGACTATTATTCTAGAGGTACAGGAGGACTATTATACTAGAGGTACAGGAGGACTATAATACTAGAGACATTAGAGGACTATTTAACTAGAGAGACTAGAGGACTATTATACTAGAGATACTAGAGGTCTATTATACTAGAGACACTAGAGGACTATTATACTAGAGACACTAGAGGACTATTATACTAGAGGTACAAGATGACTATTATACTAGAGACACTATAGGACTATTGTACTAGAGACACTAGAGGACTATTATACTAGAGACACTAGAGGACTATTATACTAGAGACACTAGAGGACTATTATACTAGAGACACTAGAGGACTATTATACTAGAGGTACAAGACGACAATTATACTAGAGACACTAGAGGACTATTATACTAGAGGTAAAGGAGGATTATTATACTAGAGACACTAGAGGACTATTATACTAGAGGTACAGGAGGACTATTATTCTAGAGGTACAGAAGGACTATTATAATAGAGGTACAGGAGGACTATTATACTAGAGACATTAGAGGACTATTTAACTAGAGGTAAAGGAGGACTATTATACTAGAGGCACAGGAGGACTATCATACTAGAGCTACAGGAGGACTATTATACTAGACACTAGAGGACTATTATACTAGAGGTACAGGAGGACTATTATACTAGAGACACTAGAGGACTATTATTCTAGAGGTACAGGAGGACTATTATACTAGAGACACTACAGGACTATTATTCTAGAGGTACAGGAGGACTATTATACTAGAGACACTAGATGACTATTATACTAGAGGTACAGGATGACTATTATAATAGAGACACTAGAGGACTATTATTCTAGAGGTACAGGAGGAATATTATACTAGAGACACTACAGGACTATTATACTAGAGGTACTGGAGGACTATTATACTAGAGGTACAGTAGGACTATTATTCTAGAGGTACAGGATGACTATTATAATAGAGACACTAGAGGACTATTATACTAGAGACACTAGAGGACTATTATACTAGAGACACTAGAGGACTATTTTACTATAGGTACTGTAGGAATATTATACTAGAGGTACAGGAGGACTATTATACTAGAGACACTAAATGACTATTATACTAGAGGTACAGGAGGACTATTATACTAGAGGTACAGGAGGACTATTAAACTAGAGGTACAGGAGTATTATTCTAGAGAAACTAGAGGACAATTATTCTAGAGGTACAAGAGGACTATTATACTAGAGACACTAGAGGACTATTATACTAGAGGTTCAGGATGACTATTATACTAGAGACACTAGAGGACTATTATACTAGAGGCACTAGAGAACTATTACACTAGAGACACTAGAGGACTATTATACTAGAGACACTAGAGAACTATTATACTAGAGACACTAGAGGACTATTTTACTATAGGTACAGGAGGACTATTGTAATAGAGTTACAGGAGGACTATTATACTAGAGGTACAGGAGGACTATTGTACTAGAGACACTAGAGGACTATTATTCTAGAGGTACAGGAGGACTATTATACTAGAGGTACAGGAGGACTATTATTCTAGAGGTACAGGGGGACTATTATTCTAGAGACACTAGAGGACTATTATACTAGAGAGACTAGATGACTATTATACTAGAGACACTAGAGGACTATTATTCTAGAGGCACTAGAGGACTATTATACTAGAGGCACTAGAGAACTATTACACTAGAGACACTAGAGGACTATTATACTAGAGACACTAGAGAACTATTATACTAGAGACACTAGAGGACTATTTTACTATAGGTACAGGAGGACTATTGTAATAGAGTTACAGGAGGACTATTATACTAGAGGTACAGGAGGACTATTGTACTAGAGACACTAGAGGACTATTATTCTAGAGGTACAGGAGGACTATTATACTAGAGGTACAGGAGGACTATTATTCTAGAGGTACAGGGGGACTATTATTCTAGAGACACTAGAGGACTATTATACTAGAGAGACTAGATGACTATTATACTAGAGACACTAGAGGACTATTATTCTAGAGGCACTAGAGGACTATTATACTAGAGACACTAGAGGACTATTATACTAGAGACACTAGAGGACTATTATTCTAGAGGTACAGGAGGACTAATATACTAGAGACACTAGAGGACTATTATACTAGAGACACTAGAGAACTATTATTCTAGAGGCACTAGAGGACAATTATACTAGAGACACTAGAGGACTATTATACTTGAGGTACAGGAGGACTATTATACTAGAGGTACAGGAGGACTATTATACTAGAGGTACAGGAGGACTCTTATAATAGAGACACTAGAGAACAATTATACTATAGAGACTAGAGGACTATTATCCTAGAGACACTGGAGGACTATTACACTAGAGACACTAGAGGAATATTATTCTAGAGACACTAGAGGGCTATTATACTAGAGGTACAGGAGGACTATTATACTAGAGACACTAGAGGACTATTATACTAGAGGTACAGTATGCCTATTATACTAGAGGCATAGGAGGACTATTATACTAGAGCCACTAGAGGACTGTTATTCTAGAGACACTAGAGGACTATTATACTAGAGGTACAGGAGGACTATTATACTAGAGACACTAGAGGACTATTATACTAGAGGTACAGGGTGACTATTATTCTAGAGACACTAGAGGACTATTATACTAGAGACACTAGAGGACTATTATACTAGAGGTACAGGAGGACTATTATTCTAGAGGTACAGGATGACTATTATACTAGAGGTACAGGATGACTATTATACTAGAGACACTAGAGGACTATAATAATAGAGGTACAGAAAGACAATTATTAAACTAGAAGAGGAGGAGGACTATTGTAATAGAGGTACAGGAGGACTATTATACTAGAGGTACAGGAGGACTATTATACTGGAGGTACAGGCGGACTATTATACTAGAGGTACAGGAGGACTATTGTACTATAGACACTAGAGGACTATTATTCTAGAGGTACAGGGGGACTATTATACTATAGACACTAAAGGACTATTATACGAGAGGTACAGGAGGACTATTATACTAGAGGTACAGTAGGACTATTATTCTAGAGGTACAGGAGGACTATTATACTAGAGACACTAGAGGACTATTATACTAGAGGTACAGGATGACTATTATACTAGAGACACTAGAGGACTATTATAATTGAGACACTAGAGGACTATTATACTAGAGACACTAGAGGACTATTATACTAGAGGTACAGGAGGACTATTATACTTGAGCCACTAGAGGACTGTTATTCTAGAGACACTAGAGGACTATTATACTAGAGACACTAGAGGACTATTATTCTAGAGGTACAGGAGGACTAATATACTAGAGACACTAGAGGACTATTATACTAGAGACACTAGAGAACTATTATTCTAGAGGCACTAGAGGACAATTATACTAGAGACACTAGAGGACTATTATACTTGAGGAACAGGAGGACTATTATACTAGAGGTACAGGAGGACTATTATACTAGAGGTACAGGAGGACTCTTATAATAGAGACACTAGAGGACAATTATACTATAGAGACTAGAGGACTATTATCCTAGAGACACTGGAGGACTATTACACTAGAGACACTAGAGGAATATTATTCTAGAGACACTAGAGGGCTATTATACTAGAGGTACAGGAGGACTATTATACTAGAGACACTAGAGGACTATTATACTAGAGGTACAGTATGCCTATTATACTAGAGGCATATGAGGACTATTATACTAGAGCCACTAGAGGACTGTTATTCTAGAGACACTAGAGGACTATTATACTAGAGGTACAGGAGGACTATTATACTAGAGACACTAGAGGACTATTATACTAGAGGTACAGGGTGACTATTATTCTAGAGACACTAGAGGACTATTATACTAGAGACACTAGAGGACTATTATACTAGAGGTACAGGAGGACTATTATTCTAGAGGTACAGGATGACTATTATACTAGAGGTACAGGATGACTATTATACTAGAGACACTAGAGGACTATTATAATAGAGGTACAGAAAGACAATTATTAAACTAGAAGAGGAGGAGGACTATTGTAATAGAGGTACAGGAGGACTATTATACTAGAGGTACAGGAGGACTATTATACTGGAGGTACAGGAGGACTATTATACTAGAGGTACAGGAGGACTATTGTACTATAGACACTAGAGGACTATTATTCTAGAGGTACAGGGGGACTATTATACTATAGACACTAAAGGACTATTATACGAGAGGTACAGGAGGACTATTATACTAGAGGTACAGTAGGACTATTATTCTAGAGGTACAGGAGGACTATTATACTAGAGACACTAGAGGACTATTATACTAGAGGTACAGGATGACTATTATACTAGAGACACTAGAGGACTATTATAATTGAGACACTAGAGGACTATTATACTTGAGGTACAGGAGGACTATTATACTAGAGGTACAGGAGGACTATTATACTAGAGGTACAGGAGGACTCTTATAATAGAGACACTAGAGGACAATTATACTATAGAGACTAGAGGACTATTATCCTAGAGACACTGGAGGACTATTACACTAGAGACACTAGAGGAATATTATTCTAGAGACACTAGAGGGCTATTATACTAGAGGTACAGTATGCCTATTATACTAGAGGCATAGGAGGACTATTATACTAGAGCCACTAGAGGACTGTTATTCTAGAGACATTAGAGGACTATTATACTAGAGGTACAGGAGGACTATTATACTAGAGACACTAGAGGACTATTATACTAGAGGTACAGGGTGACTATTATTCTGGAGACACTAGAGGACTATTATACTAAAGGTACAGGAGGACTATTATTCTAGAGGTACAGGATGACTATTATACTAGAGGTACAGGATGACTATTATACTAGAGACACTAGAGGACTATTATAATAGAGGTACAAAAAGACAATTATTAAACTAGAAGAGGAGGAGGACTATTGTAATAGAGGTACAGGAGGACTATTATACTAGAGGTACAGGAGGACTATTATACTGGAGGTACAGGAGGACTATTATACTAGAGGTACAGGAGGACTATTGTACTATAGACACTAGAGGACTATTATTCTAGAGGTACAGGGGGACTATTATACTATAGACACTAAAGGACTATTATACGAGAGGTACAGGAGGACTATTATACTAGAGGTACAGTAGGACTATTATTCTAGAGGTACAGGAGGACTATTATACTCGAGACACTAGAGGACTATTATACTAGAGGTACAGGATGACTATTATACTAGAGACACTAGAGGACTATTATAATTGAGACACTAGAGGACTATTATACTAGAGACACTAGAGGACTATTATACTAGAGACAGTAGAGGACAATTTTACTATAGGTACAGTAGGACTATTATACTAGAGGTACAGGAGGACTATTATACTAGAGGTACAGGAGGACTATTATACTAGAGGTACAGGAGGACTATTATATTAGAGGTACAGGAGGACTATTATACTAGAGGTACAGTAGGACTATTATTCTAGAGGTACAGGAGGACTATTATACTAGAGACACTAAATTACTATTATACTAGAGGTACAGGAGGACTATTATAATAGAGGTACAGGAGGACTATTATACTAGAGGTACAGGAGGACTATTATACTAGAGACACTAGAGGACTATTATACTAGAGGTACAGGAGGACTATTATACTAGAGGTACAGGAGGACTATTATTCTAGAGGTACAGGAGGACTATTATACTAGAGACACTAGAGGATTATTATACTAGAGACACTAGAGGACTATTATACTAGAGACACTAGAGGATTATTATACTAGAGGTACAGGACGACTATTATACTAGAGGTACAGGATGACTATTATACTAGAAACACTAGAGGACTATTATACTAGAGACACTAGAGGACTATTATACTAGAGAGACTAGAGGACTATTATACTAGAGGTACAGGAGGACTATTATACTAGAGACACTAGAGGACTATTATACTATCGACAGTAGAGAACTATTATACTAGAGGTACAGGAGGACTATTATTCTAGAGGTACAGGAGGACTATTATACTAGAGACACTAGAGGACTATTATACTAGAGGTACAGGAGGACTATTATACTAGAGACACTAGAGGACTATTATACTAGAGACAGTAGAGGACTATTATACTAGAGACACTAGAGGACTATTATACTAGAGACACTAGAGGACTATTATACTAGAGACACTAGAGGACTATTATACTAGAGGTACAGGAGGACTATTATACTAGAGGTACAGGAGGACTATTATACTAGAGGTACAGGAGGACTATTATTCTAGAGGTACAGGAGAACTATTATACTAGAGACACTAGAGGACTATTATACTAGAGGTACAGGATGACCGCACCTGATAATATGGAATCAGGCCTGCAATATAATCTACTGTACTCTATCCCTGTAAAATATTCTACTGTATTGTATAACTGTAATATAATCTACTGCACATTATACCTGTAATATAATCTACTGTACTATATACCCATAATATAATCTACTGTACTATATACCCATAATATAATATACTGTACTATATACCCATAATATAATCAACTGTACAATATTCATGTAATATAATCTACAGTACTATATATCTGTAATATAATCTACAGTACAGTCTTGGCCAAAAGTTTTGAAAATGACACAAATATTAATTTTCACAAAGTTTGCTGCTTCAGTGTTTTTAGATATTTTGTCAGATGTTACTATGGAATACTGAAGTATAATTACAAGTATTCCATAAGTGTCAAAGGCTTTTATTGACAAATACATGAAGTTGATGCAAAGTGTCAATATTTGCAGTGTTGACCCTTCTTTTTCAAGACCTCCTCAATCCGCCCTGGCATGCTGTCAATTAACTTCTGGGCCACATCCTGACTGATGACAGCCCATTCTTGCGTAATCAATGCTTGGAGCTTGTCAGAATGTGTGGGTTTTTATTTGTCCACCTGCCTCTTGAGGATTGATCACAAATTCTCAATGGGATTAAGGTCTGGGGAGTTTCCTGGCCATGGACCCAAAATATCAGTTTTTTGTTCCCTGAGCCAATTAGTTATCACTTTTGCCTTATGGCAAGGTACTCCATCATGCTGGAAAATATATTGTTTGTCACCAAACTGTTCCTGGATGGTTGGGAGAAGTTGCTCTCGGATGATGTGTTGGTACCATTCTTTATTCATGGCTGTGTTCTAGGCAAAATTGTGAGTGAGCCCACTCCCTTGGCTGAGGAAGCAACCCCACACATGAATGGTCTCAGGATGCTTTACTGTTGGCATCACACAGGATTGATGGTAGTGCTCACCTTGTCTTCTCTGGACAATCTTTTTTTCCGGATGCCCCAAACAATCGGAAAGGGGATTCATCAGAGAAAATGACTTTACCCCAGTCCTCAGCAGTCCAATCCCTGTACCTTTTGCAGAATATCAGTCTGTCCCTGATGTTTTTCCTATAGAGAAGTGGCTTCTTTGCTAACCTTCTTGACACCAGGCCATCCTCCAAAAGTCTTCACCTCACTGTGCATGCAGATGCACTCACACCTGCATGCTGCCATTCCTAAGCAAGCTCTGTACTGGTGGTGCCCTGATCCCGCAGCTGAATCAACTTTAGGAGATGGTCCTGGCCCTCGCTGGACTTTCTTGTGTGCCCTGAATCCTTCGTCACAATAATTTAACCGTTCTCCTTGATTTTCTTGATGATCCAATAAATGGTTGATTTAGGTGCAATCTTACTGGGAGCAATATCCTTGCCTGTGAAGCCCTTTTTGTGCAAAGCATGATGACGGCACATGTTTCCTTTCGAACAATGATTCTAAGCACCACCCTCTTTTTGAAGCTTCCAGTCTGTTATTCAAACTCAATCAGCATGACAAAGTGATCTCCAACCTTGTCCTTTTCAACACTCACAACTGTGTTAACAAGAGAATAACTGACATGATGTCAGCTGGTCGATTTGTGGCAGGGCTGAAATGCATATGTTTTTGGGGGGATTCAGTTAATTTGCATGGCAAAGAGGGACTTTGCAATTCATTGACATTCATATCATCACTCTTCATAACATTCTGGACTATATGCAAATTGACAGATTCCCGCACCTGATAATGTAATCAGCAGGAGCAGCCACACCTCCTCTCCCATCGATGGAGGAGAGGGTCCTCCATCACACCCCCGTTCTTCACCGGATTGGGTCCGCCAAGGATCAAATGATGGAGAGGATGGACCAATGGGAGAGGAGCGGCCTTCCCACCTCATCTCCAGTGCTCTGGACCTTGGCCGCAGGAGCGGGGTGGAACGACAGGGCTTTGATGGACCACTTCCGTTGTAGCCTCAGGGAGTACGTCCGCAGGGAGCTAGCGTGTCGGGACACGACTCTCTTATTGGATGAACTGATAGACATGTCCATTCGTCTGGAACGCGGGTGTCTGGAACGGGCCCTGTTGATTCCATCACCCAGTCCCCTCCTGCTCCCATCCGCATGGAGTTAGGGGGGGCTGCATCGAGGGGGACCGGAGGAGTTTCCTCCTGCACCAGTTGTGGTCGGCGAGAACACACGGTCGACCGGTGCTAGAGGAGCTCGTCTGGTAGTCGGGAGGGCAAGTGGAGCACTACTCGTTCACCCCAGGTGAGTCCGCACCAGACTCACCCAGAGCTTCCTGTCGGCCATATGTTTGTGCTAACCTCTAACCTCTGGGTTTTCTCCCTCTCTACAGCATAAGGCGTTAGTTGATTCAGGCGCAGCTGGGAACTTTATGGATCATGGGCTCGCAATAAGGCTAGGGATTCCCCAGGTGTCGTTAGACCAACCTTTCCCCGTACACTTCTTACAAAGCCGACCATTAGGGTCCGGGCTGGTCAGGGAGGCCACGGTGCCACTGGACATGGTAACGCAGGGGGGTCATAAGGAACGGATTAGTCTATTCCTTATTGATTCACCTGCGTTTCCAGTGGTGCTGTGAATTCCGTGGCTAGCTCATCACAACCCGGTGATTTCATGGAGACAGGGGGCTCTTCGAGGGTGGTCAGAGGAGTGTTCAGGCAGGTTTATAGGAGTTTCCGTAGGTGCGACGACGACGGTGGAAAGTCCAGACCAGGTTTCCACCGTGCGTATTCCCTCTGAATATGCCAATTTTGCTATCGCCTTCGTAAGAAGAAGGCGACCCAATTACCACCCCATCGTCGAGGGGACTGCACGATAAACCTCCTGGAGAATGCTGCACTTCCTAGGAGTCACGTGTACCCATTGTCCCAGAAGGAGACAGTGGCTATGGAGACATAGTCACTAAATCTCTGGGGCAGGGGTACATTCGGCCCTCCACGTCACCCGTCTCCTGGAGCTTCTTTTTTGTGAAGAAGGTCTAAATTCAATCACAGTGGGGTTTAGTTGGCCACTACCTCTCATCGCTACGGCGGTGGAATCATTTCACTGGGCGCGTTTCTTCACAAAACTGGACCTGAGGAGTGCGTATAACCTGGTGCGTATCCGGGGAGGAGATGAGTGGAAAACCGCATTTAGTATTACATCTGGCCAATATGAGAACCTCGTCATGCCATATGGGTTGAAGAATGCTCCAGCCGTCTTCCAAACTTTCGTAGACGAGATTCTCAGAGACCTGCACGGGCAGGGAGTTGTAGTGTACATCGATGACATCTTGATCTACTCTGCCACACGCGCCGTGCACGTGTCTCTGGTGCGTAAGGTACTTGGGCAACTGCTGGAGCATGACCTGTATGTCAAGGCTGAGAAATGTGTGTTCTCCAAACAAGCCGTTTCCATCCTGGGTTATCGCATTTCCACCTCCGGGGTGGTGATGGAGAATGACCGCGTTACAGCCTTGCGTAATTGGCCGACCAAGGTAAAAGAGGTACAGCGGTTTTTAGAGTTTGCCAATTACTACCGGAGGTTTACCCGTGGTTTTGGTCAGGTGGCTGCTGCCAGTACCTCACTGCTGAAGGGAGGACCGGCGCGCCTGCGCTGGTCAGCAGAGGCGGGCAGAGCTTTCAGTCGTCTGAAGGAGCTGTTCACCAATGCGCCAGGGTTGGCGCATCCGGATCCCTCTTTAGTGTTCATAGTGGAGGTGGACGAGTCCGAGGCTGGGGTCGGGGTCGTGCTGTCCTAGCGCTCGGGCGCACCACCAAAGCTCCGCCCTTGTGCTTTTTTTTCGAAGAAGCTCGGTCCAGTGGAGCAAACTATTATGTGGGTGACCGGAAGTTGTTAGCTATAGTCAAGGGTCTGAAGGTGTGGAGACATTGGCTGGACTGACCATCGTATTCTCGAGTATATCCGGGCAGCGAGGAGAATGAATCCACATCAGGCTAGGTGGGACATGTACTTTTCCCATCTCGTACCGGTCAGGCTCCCAGAACACTAAAGCCGACGCGCTGTCCCGCCTATATGATACCGAGGAGCGGTCCATCGAGCCGACCCCCATAATTCCACCTTCACGTCTCATGGCACCGGTGGTATGGGAGGTGGACGCGGAGATAGAGAGGGCATTACGGTTGGAGCCTGCCCCCCCTCAGTGTCCAGCGGGGGCTCAGTACGTGCCGCGGGGTGTCCGTGACAGGTTGATTCGTTGGGCTCACACTCTACCCTCCTCGGGTCATCTTGGCATCGGGAGGACAGTGCGGAGTCTTAGGGGGAGATACTGGTGGCCCTCGTTGGCGAAGGACGTGAGGTTTTATGTCTCCTCCTGCTCGGTGTGCACTAAGAGCAAGGCTCCTTGACACCTGCCTAGAGGGAAGTTACAGCCCCTCCCCGTTCCACAACGGCATGGTCACACTTGTCGGTAGACTTCCTCACCGACCTTCCACTGTCCCAGGGAAGTACCGCGATCCTGGTTGTTGTGGATCTGTTTTCTAAGTCCAGCCATCTCATCCCGTTGCCCGGTCTCCCAACGGTCCTGCTGACTGCGGACACTATGTTTACCCATGTCTTCCGGCACTACGGGGTGCCTGAGGACATCGTCTCTGATCGGGGTCCCCAGTTCACGTCCAGAGTTTGGAGGGCGTTTATGGAAAGGCTGGGGGTCTCGGTCAGCTTGACCTCAGGTTTCCACCCGAGAGTAATGGGCAGGTGGAGCGAGTAAACCAGGATGTGGGCAGGTTTCTGCGGTCGTGTTGCCGCGGTCAGCCAGGGGAGTGGGTGAGGTATGTTCCTTGGGCAGAGCTCGCTCAGAACTCCCTTCACCACTCCTCGACTAACATGTCTTCCTTCCATTGTGTGTAGGGCTACCAGCCGGTCCTGGCCCCATGGCCTCAGAGCAAGACCGAAGCTCTTGCAGTGGAGGAATGGGTGCAGCGCTCAAAGGACACATGGAAAGCCATCCAGGAATCGTTGAGACTGGCTGGGGAATGGAAGAAGAAGAGCGCTGAGTGTTCGCACCGGGAGACCGGGTCTGGCTCTCGACCCGAAACCTGTCCTTCCGCCTGCCCTGCCGGAAGCTGGGGTCGCAGTGTGTGGGGCCATTTAAACTCCTGAGGAGGATAAACGAGGTGTGTTATAGGTTACAACTTCCTGCTTATTATCGTATTAACCCCTCGTTTTATGTGTCTCTCCTCAGGCCGGTGGTGGCTGGTCCCCTACAAGAATGTGAGGTACCTGAGGTCCCTCCGCCCCCTCTGGACATCGGGGGGTCCCCGGCGTACACAGTACGTACCATTCTGGACTCGAGACGCTGGGTGAGGGGCCTACAGTACCTGGTGGACTGGAAGGGGTACTGTCCGGAGTTGAGGTGTTGGGTACCGGTGGGGGACATTTTGGACCTTTCACTCCTGAGAGACTTCCACCGCCTCCACCCGGATCGCCCGCGGCACCCTACTAGCCGCCACCGATCCCTTTTTCTTTTCGGTTAGTTTTGTCTCATTTGTTACACCTGTTCCTATTTTGTGTGTGTGTGATTTCCTTCCCTATTCAGCGTAGGGAACCCGCCCCTTTGTTGTGCGGGATTATTTTGATGTTCACGTTGTATCGTTGGTGTTGTTAGTGCTCTGGACCTTGTTACCCGTTATTTGGGTTGGTCAGTGTTTGCGCCCTGCGTGTTGGGCATTTCATTTTGGTGCCGTATTAAAGTGCACTTTTCCCCTGGACCTCTCTGCTCTCTGCGCCTGATTCCTCGCTACACATCTAGCCAGCCGTGACACCATCATACAAACTGAGGTAGCAGTCTTTGTGGAAATCAATGTTTGTGTCATTCTCAAAACTTTTTGCCACGACTGTACTGTATACCTGTAATATAATATACTGCTCACCCACACCATAACCCCACCGCCACCATGGGGCTGTTCACAACGTTGACATCAGCAAACCGCTCACCCACACCATAATCCCACCGCCACCATGGGCCTGTTCACAACGTTGACATCAGCAAACTGCTCACCCACACGATAACCCCACCGCCCCCATAGGGCTGTTCACAACGTTGACATCAGCAAACCGCTCGCCTATTCCATAACCCCACCGCCACCATGGGGCTGTTCACAACGTTGATATCAGCAAACCTCTCGCCTATACCACACCATATTGTGAGGCTGGTTGGACATACTGACAAATTCTATCAAATTAGGTTAGAGGCGGCTTATGGTAGAGAAATTAACATTAAGTTCTCTGGCAACAGCTCTGGTGAACATTCCTGTAGTCAGCATGCCAATTACACGCTCCCTCGAAACTTGAGACATCTGTGGAATTGTGTTGTGTGTAAAACTTCACATTTTAGAGTGGCCTTTTATTGTCCCCAGCACAAGGGGCACCTGTGTAATGATCATGCTGTTTAATCAAGTTCTTGATATGCCACACTGTAAGGTGGATGGATTATCTTGGCAAAGGAGAAAAAGTCACTAACAGGGATCTTTTATTTCAGCTCATGAAACATGAAACAAGCACTTTTACAAGTAGCATTTCTATTTTTGTTCAGTGTAATGGTGAGATCTCCATCAGAGAGACAGAGCATTTATTCTACTGTTATTGTTGTGACACGTACAGCCTGACATTATGTCAGCACCATATTATCAAACCTTAAACCTCTGGCAGCTCTGTAGCAGCTCATAAAGCAGACCCTTACTCAACACAACACTACAGCCAATTACATTTCAAATGGCTGGGGATTTCAGAAATGTGAAACGTTGGTTCGCCGGATATGCACCTCACAATGCCTCCGACTGACAGAACATAAACAGGATGTTTGAAGCCCTTTCTCCACAACGTTCATGGACATACATTTCTTTCTCATATCAAAACTTATTGACTGAAAACACGCTGACTGTTCATTGTAAATATCTGGTTTTGGTGAGTGGGGTAAAACAACGTGTCTGTATTTGAATTTGACGAGTGCATTATAAATGTGCATGGATTGACATTTGATTAAATAACCTAACCCTTCAATCAAATCTGCTTAAGGCTTAGGTTGAGTGTTGTTCCCTGTCTGACTTTTAACATTATGGATAAAAACACTGTTAACTATTGTGTTTGTGACTGGTCAACACGATGTAGAGAGACAAGGTCTGAGGCGTTTTATTTTCTTCAACTGAAGGGTTAGGGTCAACACAATGTAGAGAGACAAGGCCTTAGACTTTTAACCTAGAAAAATACAAATCCCTTACCATTACCATTATCCTGAGGACATAATACCAACTGTTACTGAACTGTATTCTTCCTCTGCTCTTCTAGAACCTAGGGTGAAAGCACCTAACCAAATGAAAAGCCAGTCAGTCTTTGGATGTATTTGTTTCTGGTCAGCCACAATCACCCTGCCCTTTGACCCCTAGTCCCATAAATCAATGTAACTCTGAATGGCTTAGTAAAGCATGTGGCAGATGCCCCTCCAACAAGCTGTCTACAACTGTCTAAACCACTTGAAAGTCATTAGCGTTAAGAGATCTATCGAGGAGTAAATGGATGTTGAAACCTAAACAGTGACCGGGGGATTGGAGAAGGCTGCGCAATCTGCTTTGGCCTTCTGGGACAAGGGGAGTAGAGGGACACTGTTACACTGCTACTGGGGTGGTCAGTTGGATGGGCAGGGAGGGGAGGGTGGGAGAGAGGGGGAGAGAGAGAAAGAGAGACTGTCAAAGAGAGAGTGTAAACTGAGTGTACAAAGCATTAGGAACACCATCCTGACAGTGAGCTGCACTCCCCTCCACCCTTAATTCATGGATGTCCTTAGGGTGGTGGACCAGTTCTTGACACACTCAAAGCGCTGCACCTGGCACCTACTACCATATCCCATTTAAAGGCACTTAAATCTTTTGTCTTGCCTATTCACCCTCTGAATGGCACACATACACATCCATGTTTCAAGTGTCTCAAGGCTTAAAACCCTTATTTAACCTGTCTCCTCCCCTTCATCTACATCTACACTTGTTTGACGTGGATGTAACAGGAGAAATCAATAAGGGATCATAGTTTTCACCTGTATTCACCTGGTCAGTCTATGTCATGGAAGAGCAGGTGTTCCTAATGTTGTGAGATGGGGGGGTGGACGCATTGATGGATAAGAGAGGACAGTTTACATCTTGAAGGTATTGATTCTTTGAGCCAGCAGAGTCACCAGATGCCACCAGGGCTGCTAAAGTTTCATCTAGCCTGTTTATAGTTGTCTCAGCTCTCCCACACTCATACTCTCCTCTCCTACATCATAGAGTTTCATCTAAAGTCTATCAAAACAGCTCCCACAAACTTTTTTTAATCAATTTCTCTCAGCCAATCATCAGACATTTGTGTAAGTGCCGTGCTTGTTGAATGTCCTTCCCTATAAGTGTGCTGAATGTATGTTGTCAATATGTTTACAGTAAAATAGCATTGAATCTGGTCAAACACAATATGTTTACAGTAAAACAGCATTGAATCTGGTCAAACACTATTTGTTTACAGTAAAATAGCATTGAAAAGTTGACTAAGGGTTGGTAACAGGCTGATTGGTCGGCTATTTGAGCCAGTAGAGGAGGCGTTTACTATTCTTGGGTAGTGACTTTTGCTTCCCTCCAGGCCTGAGGGCACAGACTCTCTAGTAGGCTTAGATTGAAGATATGGCAAATAGGAGTGGCAATATCATCTGCTATTATCCTCAGTAATTTTCCATCCAAGTTGTCAGACTCTGGTGGCTTGTCATTGTTGATAGACAACAATAATTGTTTCATCTCTTCCACACTCACTTTACAGAATTCTGAATTACAATGGTTGCCTTACATATTTTGATCAGTTATTCTTGGATGTGTAGTGTCAGGTTTTGTTGTTGGCATGTTATGCCTAAATTTGCTAATCTTGCCAATGAAAAGATAATGAAAGTAATTGTCAATATCAGTGGGTTTTGTGATGAATAAGCCATTTGATTAAAAAAATGATGGAGTTGAGTTTGCATTTTAGCCCAATTTTTAATTGAAGGTGCTCAAAGCTTTTCACTATCATTCTTTATATAATTTATCTTTGTTTCATAGTACAGTTTATTCTTAATTTTATTCAGTTTAGTCACACGATTTCTCAATTTACAGTATGTTTGCCAAACAGTTATGCAGTCAGACTTATTTGCATCTCTTTTGCCTCATCCCTCTCAACCATACAGTTTTTCAATTCCTCATCAATCCGCAGGGATTTAACAGTTTTTACAGTCATTTTACTAATGGGTGCTTATTAGTAACTGGAATAAGCAATTTCATTAATGTGTCAAGTGTATCGCCTGGTTGCTCCTCATTACACACCACAGACCAGCTAATGTTCTTTACATCAACAACATAGGAATCATTACTAAACATATTGTATGACCTCTTATACACTATATAATGCCCAGCCTTTGGAACTTTGGTTTTCCTTGATATGGCAACTATATTGTGATCACTACCGCCGATGGATTTGGATACTGCTTTAAAGCAAATGACTAAATCTGTGATCAAGACATGTTGATGATTCCTGTGCTGTTTGCAACTAGTAGGTTGACTGAAAACTTGAACCAGGTTGCAGGTACTGGTTAGAGTTTGAAGCTTTCTCTGGAGTGGGCAGCCTGCTGAAAGCTATTCAATATTTAAATCACCCCAAAAATATACCTCTGTTGGTATCACATCCATTATCAAACATTTCACACAAGTTATCCAGATACTGACTGTTAGCACTTGGTGGTCTATAGCAGCTTCCAACCAGAATGGGCTTTAGTTGAGGCAGATGAACCTGTAGCCATATTACTTCAACAGTGTTTAACTTCTTGCGGTATAGGGGGCAGTATTTTCACTTTTGGATAAATAGCGTGCCCAATTTCAACTTCCTGTTACTCATGCCAAGAATATAAGATATGCATATTATTAGTATATTTGGATAGAAAACTGAAGTTTCTAAAACTGTTTGAATCATGTCTGTGAGTTTAACAGAACTTATGTAGCAGGCAAAACCCAGAGGACTAACCATTCAGATTTTTTGTTTTTGAGGTCCCTGTTTGTTCACTGGGTTCTCATTGGCAAACGATATTTCTTAGGAACTTGTTTTCAGTTCCTACCGCTTCCACTGGCTGTCACCAGTCTTTGGAATTTGGTTGCGGTTATTCATTTGTGCAATGAAGAAGTAGGGCCAACTAGGAACTGCGTAACACTGTTGAGAGTTGCGCAAGACTTGAAACGTAGCTTGGTTTGTTTTGTTGCTGTATATGTTTGATCGATTATTAACGTTTAAAAATACCTAAAGGTGTATTACAAAAGTAGTTTGAAATATTTTGGCAAAGTTTATAGGCAACTTTTGAAATATTTTGTGTTGACGTTGCGCATTTTGGAAGCTGTTTTTTTCTGGATCAAACAAATAGATATATATATCCAAAATAGACATTTTGGATATATATGGACGGAATTAATCGAACAAAAGGACCATTTGTGATGTTTATGGGACATATTGGAGTGCCAACAGAAGAAGCTCATCAAAGGTAAGGCATGTATTATATTTTATTTCTGCGTTTTGTGTAGCGCCTGCAGGGTTGAAATATTTGTTTACTGTTGTGCTATCATCAGATAATAGCTTCTTATGCTTTCGCCGAAAAGCCCTTTTATCATGAGATCCTCTCTTAGCTTTACAGTAATGTGGTTCTGAATATAAACAGCAACACCTCCACCATTGGAATTTCTGTACACAAGTGTTATACATGGGTTTAAAGATAAACTTCTTGCCAATCCAACAACGGTGTCAGATTTCAAAAAGGCTTTATGACGAAAGCATACCATGCGATTATCTGAGAACAGCGCCCAGCAGACAAATCATTACCAACAGTAACCAGCCAAGTAGAAAAGTTACTTACATCACTTAGCTTTGATGATCTTCATATGGTTGCACTGAGAAGACATTCATTTACTCAATAAATGTTCATTTTGTTCAATAAAGTCTCTCTTTATATCCAAAAACCTCAGTTTTGTTGGCGCATTTTCATCAGTAATCCACAGGCTCAAACGCAGTCACAACAGGCAGAAAAAAAAATCCAAATTGTAACCGTAAAGTTAGTAGAAACATGTCAAACGATGTTAATAATCAATCCTCAGGTTGTTTTTATCCTAAATAATCGATAATATTTCAACCGGACAATAACGTCGTCAACATAAAAGGCTAACAAGAAAGGCTCGCCCTCAGGATTGTATATGAAAAAGCTCTGTGACACTGTAGGGTCATTCAGACTGGTCTTACTACCTCATTTTTCAGAATACAAGCCTGAAACTATTTCTAAAGACTGTTGACATCTAGTGGGGGGCATAGGAAGTGCAATTTGAGTCCTAACTCAATGGATACTGTAATGGCATTGAATAGAAAACTACAAAAACAAAAAAATCCTACTTCCTGGATGGATTTTTCTCAGATTTTCTGAGAACGTTTTGTTATACTCACAGACATTATTATAACAGTTTTGGAAACTTTAGGGTGTTTTCTATCCAAATCTACCAATTATATGCATATCCTAGCTTCTGGGCCTATGAAGCAGGCCGTTTACTTTGGGCACGCTTTTCATCCGGAGGTGAAAATAGTGCCCCCTACCCTAGAGAAGTTAAGCTACATATTTTAACGTGAGCTATTTTCATCACTTTTCTAGGATGCTTGATTGTTTGCATAGCTTTACTGGGAAGCTTAGTAGGAGTAGACATGCTCATGTTATTTCTGTATTGCAGGGTGAGTTGCACACAGTGGACTTCCTTCTAGTGCACACCGCCTCAGTGCTAACGGTATAACTCTGGTTCATAGGCACATGATTACTGCATATAATAGCTGTATTATCAACAAAGTCATTCAGGCATTTAAATTGACATAAATTAGGTTACTTAAATTGTGTCTGCCTACGCCCTTGGATAATGTATATTTTCTGAAGCATTGTGACAACTCAGCGACACAATGGTAGGGATTAACTGATGAGGGCTTGGGTCATTGATAAATCATTGTGTCAACGCAGCCTTATAATGCTTTGAACCTAGGAACCCAAATGAGTTGGGTGGATCCCATCCTCCTTATAAAATGAGCATTGTTTCCAGAAGGTATCAAAATTGTCAATAAATGTTACACCCACAGAGCTGCAATAGTCACATAGCCAGTTATGTGGCCACTTGGTGGCAGCACCTACAGCTGGTAACTCTAGCCTAGCAGGGCAGACACTTGACAAAGTGTATTTGTCACGTGCGCCAAATCCAACAGTGAAATGCTTACTTACAGGCTATAACCAATGGTGCAGAAAAAAACAGTAAAAAGACATTTGAAAACAAGAGTAACAAGGCTATATACAGACACCTCTTAGTCAGGCTTATTGAGGTAGTATGTACATGTAGGTATCGTTAAAGTGACTATGCATATATGATGAACAGAGAGTAGCAGAAGCGTAAAAATAGGGGTTAGCGGGTGGTGGGACACAATGCAGATAGCCCGATTAGCCAATGTGGGGAAGCACTGGTTGGTCAGGCCAATTGAGCTAGTATGTACATGAATGAATAGTTAAAGTGACAATGCATATAAGTTAAACAGAGAGTAGCAGCAGCATAAAATAGGGTTTGGGGGGGGGGGACACAATGCAAATAGTCCGGATAACCAATTGGTTACCTGTTCAGCAGTCTATGGCTTGGGGGTAAAAACTGTTGAGAAGCATTTTTGTCCTAGACTTGGCACTCCAGTACCGCTTGCCATGTGGTAGTAGAGAGAACAGTCTATGACTGGGTGGCTGGGGTCTTTGACAATTCTTCCTCTGACACCGCCTGGTGTAGAGATCCTGGATGGCATGCAGCTTTGCCCCAGTGATGTACTGGGCTGTACGCACACTACCCTCTGAAGTGCCTTGCGGTCAGAGGCCGAGCAATTGCCGTACCAGGCAGTGATGCAACCGGTCAGGATGCTCTCGATGTTGCAGCTGTGGAACCTTTTGAGGATCTCAGGACCCATGCCAAATCTTTTTAGTTTCCTGAGGGGGAATAGGCTTTGTCGTGCCCTCTACACGACTATCTTGGTGTGTTTGGACCAATCTAGTTTGTTCTTGATGTGGACACCAAGGAATTTGAAGCTCTCAACCTGCTCCACTACAGCCCCGTCGATGAGAATAGGGACGTGCTCGATGCTCCCTTTGTATTGCTACCTACCCTCACCACCTGGGGACGGCCTGTCAGGAAGTCCAGAATCCAGTTACAGAGGTAGGTGTTTAGTCCCAGGGTCCTTAAACCTTGCACGCTGAGCTGTAGTCAATGAACAGCATTCTCACATAGGTGTTCCTTTTGTCCAGGTGGGAAAGGGCAGTGTGGAGTGTAATAGGGATTGCATCATCTGTGGATCTGTTTGGGCGGTATGCAAATTGGAGTGAGTTTAGGGTTTCTGGGATAATGGTGTTGTGAGCCATTACCAGCCTTTCAAAGCAATTCATGGCTACGGCCGTTTGCCTTTGTGTTCTTGGGCACAGGGACTATGGTGGTCTGCTTGATGCATGTTGGTATTACAGACTCAATCAGGGACATGTTGAAAATGTCCGTGAAGACGTCCTGGTAATCCGTCTTGCCCCACAGCCTTGTGAATGTTGACCTATTTTAAGGTCTTACTCACATCGGCTACGGAGAGCGTGATCACACAGTCATCCAGAACAGCTGATGCTCTCATACATGCCTCAGTGTTGCTTGCCTCGAAGCGAGCATAGAAGTGATTTAGCTCGTCTGGTAGGCTCGTGTCAGTGGGCAGCTCGCGGCTGGGCTTCCCTTTGTAGTCTGTAATAGTTTGCAAGCCCTGCCACATCCGACGAGCATCGGAGCCGTTGTAGTATGATTCAATCTTAGCCCTGTATTGACGCTTTGCCTGTTTGATGGTTTGTCACAGGGCATAGCGAGATTTCTTGTAAGCTTCCGGGTTAGAGTCAAGCGGCAGCTCTACCCTTTAGCTTCTGTGTGAATATTGCCTGTAATCCATGGCTTCTGGTTGGGGTATGTACGTACAGTCACTGTGGGGACGACTTCCTCAATGCACTTATTGATAAAGCCAGTGACTGATGTGATGTATTCCTCAATGTCATCGGAAGAATCCCAGAACATGTTCCAGTCTGTGATAACAAAGCAGTCCTGTAGATTGGCATCTGCTTCATCTGATCATTTTTTTATAGACCGAGCCACTGCTTTAATTTTTGCTTGTCAGCAGGAATCAGAAGGATATAGTTTTGGTCGTATTTACCA
Source organism: Oncorhynchus clarkii lewisi (assembly GCF_045791955.1). NCBI lineage: Eukaryota > Metazoa > Chordata > Actinopteri > Salmoniformes > Salmonidae > Oncorhynchus > Oncorhynchus clarkii. The sequence goes on along the minus strand of NW_027257931.1, from coordinate 195,467 downwards.
AATGGAGGGCGAGGGAGATCTTTGTACGCGTCTCTGTGTGTGGAGTACAGGTGATCTAGAATTTTTTCCCACTCTGGTTACACATTTAACATGTTGATAGAGATTTGGTAGAACTGATTTGTGTTTCCCTGCATTAAAGTCTCCGGCCACTAGGAGTGCCGCCTCTGGGTGAGTGGTTTCCTGTTTGCTTATTTCCTTATACAGCTGACTCAGTTCGGTCTTAGTGCCAGCATCTGTCTGTGGTAGTAAATGAACAGCCACGAAAAATATAGCTGAGAACTCTCTAGGCAAGTAGTGTGGCCTGCAGTTTATCACAATATACTTTACTTCAGGCGAGCAAAATCTAGAGACCGCCTTAGATTTTGTGCACCAGCGGTTGTTTACAAAAATGCACAGACTGTCCCCCCTTGTCTTACCAAAGTCTGCTGTTCTATCCTGTCGGTGCAGCGTGTATCCCGCTAGCTGAATATCCATGTCGTCATTCAACCACGATTCCGTGAAGCATAGGATATTTCAGTTTTTGATGTCCCGTTGGTAGGATATTCGTGATCGTACCTCGTCTAGTTTATTGTCCATTGATTGCACGTTGGCGAGTAATATTGACGGTAACGGCAGCTTTCCTAGTTGTCTTCTGCGGGTCCGGATGAGGCATCCGGCTCTTCGTCCTCTGCATCGCTTCCTTTTGCGAATAATTAGGATGTCTGCCCTGTGGGGTGTTTGGAGAATATCGTGTCAGTCCTGCTTGTTGTCTAATCCGAGGTGAGTGATCGCTGTCCTGATATCCAGAAGCTCTTTGTCTACTCCGAGGTGAGTGATCGCTGTCCTGATATCCAGAAGCTCTTTGTCTAATCCGAGGTGAGTGATCGCTGTCCTGATATCCAGAAGCTCTTTGTCTAATCCGAGGTGAGTGATCGCTGTTCTGATATCCAGAAGCCTGAACCTGTCTATATAAGGTCCCACAGTTGACAGTGCATGTCAGAGCAAAAACCAAGCCATGAGGAATTGTCCTCAGAGCTCTGAGACAGGATTGTGTTGAGGCACAGATCTGGGGAAGGGTACCAAAACATTTCTGCAGCATTGAAGGTCCCCAAGAACACAGTGGCTTCCATCATTCTTAAATGGAAGTGGTTTGGAACCACTGAGACTCTTCCTAGAGCTGGCCGCCCCGCCAAACTGAGCAATTGGGGGAGAAGGGCCTTGGTCAGGGAGGTGACCAAGAACCTGATTGTCACTCTGACAGAGCTCCAGAGTTCCACTGTGGAGATGGGAGAACCTTCCAGAAGGACAACCATCTCTGCAGCACTCCACCAATCAGGCCTTTGTGGTAGAGTGACCAGACGGAAGCAACTCCTCAGTAAAATGCACATGACAGCCCGCTTGGAGTTTGCTAAAAGGCACCTAAAGGACTCAATATTCTCTGGTCAAATTGAAACCAAGATTGAACTCTTTAGCCTGAAGGCCAAGTGTCACATCTGGAGGAAACCTGGCACCTTCTCTACGATGAAGCACGATGATGACAGCATCATGCTGTGGGGATGTTTTTCAGCAACAGGGACTTGGAGAATAGTCTGGCTCGGGGATAATTACAGAGAGATCCAAGAAAAGTACAGAGAGATCCTTGATGAAAATCTGCTCCAGAGCGCTCAGGACCTCCGTCCGGGGCGAAGGTTCAGCTTCCAACAGGACAGTGACCCTAGCATACAGCCAAGACAATGCAGGAGTTGCTTCGGGACGTCTCTGAATATCCTTGAGTGGCCAAGCCAGAGCCTGGACTTGAACCTGATCAAACATTTCTGTAGAGGCCTGGAAATTGCTGTGCAACGACGCTCCCCATCCAATCTGACAGAGCTTGAGAGGATCTGCCAAGAAGAATGGGAGAAACTCCCCAAATACTGGTGTGCCAAGCTTGTAGCGTCACACCTAAGAAGACTCTGTAATAGCTGTAATTTCTGCCAAAGGTGCTTCCACAAAGTACTGATTAAAAGGTCAAAATACTTCTGCAAATGTGCTATACCATATTTTATATATATATATTTGCAAAAATGTCTAAAACCTGTTTTTGATTTGTCGTTGTGGGCTATTGTGTGTAGATTAATGAGGGGACAAACATTTTTTGGGTCAATTTTAGAATAAGGCTGTAATGTCACAAAATGTGGTAAAAGTCATGGGGTATGAATAATTTCAGAATGCACTGTAAATGCCTGGACATTTTAACTTTGGTGAATCTCTAAACAATGGATTAAGGTTATGTAATGGTAATGGTTACTTCTCAGAAAATATTGAACTGTCAAGAGGAGTAAAACAAGGCTGTCCACTGTCTCTATATCTATTTGTTATGGTCATGCTAGCTATTAAAATCAGATCCAACAAAAACATCAAGGGGTTTGAAATCCAGGGCTGAAAAACAAAAGTGTCAATGTACGCTGATAATTCAAGTTTCCTCTTATATCCGCAATCTGGATCCCTGCACGGCCTCACAGAACATGGAGATCACTTCTTTATCGTCTCTGGACTAAATCCCAAATATGTTAAGTGTGTCATATTACTTATTGGATCGCTAAAATATACAACTTGTACAGACCAGGTTACTGGTCTGGTAAGACTGGGGTTATATCCTTCCTGTTTGGCCCTGTCCGGGGGTGTCCTCGGATGGGGCCACAGTGTCTCCTGACCCCTCCTGTCTCAGCCTTCAGTATTTATGCTGCAGTAGTTTATGTGTCGGGGGGCTAGGGTCAGTTTGTTATATCTGGAGTACTTCTCCTGTCCTATTCGGTGTCCTGTGTGAATCTAAGTGTGCATTCTCTAATTCTCTCCTTCTCTCTTTCTTTCTCTCTCTCGGAGGACCTGAGCCCTAGGACCATGCCCCAGGACTACCTGACATGATGACTCCTTGCTGTCCCCAGTCCACCTGGCTGTGCTGCTGCTCCAGTTTCAACTGTTCTGCCCTATTATTATTCGACCATGCTGGTCATTTATGAACATTTGAACATCTTGGCCATGTTCTGTTATAATCTCCACCCGGCACAGCCAGAAGAGGACTGGCCACCCCACATAGCCTGGTTCCTCTCTAGGTTTCTTCCTAGGTTTTGTCCTTTCTAGGGAGTTTTTCCTAGCCACCGTGCTTCTACACCTGCATTGCCTGCTGTTTGCGGTTTTAGGCTGGGTTTCTGTACAGCACTTTGAGATATCAGCTGATGTACGAAGGGCTATATAAATACATTTGATTTGATTTGATTTTGATGTCTCTCTAGCTGCTGGTGATTCTCTGATCCACCTCCACGCAGACGACACCATTCTGTATACATCTGGTCCTTCTGTGGACACTATGTTAACAAACCTCCAAACGAGCTTCAATGCCATACAACACCCCTTCCGTGGCCTCCAACTGCTTCCAAATGCTAGTAAAACTAAATGCATGCTCTTCAACCGATTGCAGACCTCACCCGCCCGCCCGCCCGACTATCACCCCCCTTATCTTGTCGGTTCTGACTTAGAATATGTGGACAACTACAAATACCTAGGGTTCTGGCTAGACCGTAAACTCTCCTTCCAGACTCACATTAAGCAAAAAATGTAATCTAGAATCGGCTTCCTATTTCACAACAAAGCCTCCTTCACTCATGCTGCCAAACATACCCTCGTAAAACTGACTAGCCTACCGATACTTGACTTTGGCGATGTCATTTACACAATAGCCTCCAACACTCTACTCAGCAAACTGGATGTAGTCTATCACAGTGCCATCTGTTTTGTCCCAAAAGCCCCATACACTACTCACCACTGCGACCTGTATGCTCTCGTTGGCTGGCCCTCGCCACCTATTCGTCGCCAAACCAGATGGATCCAGGTCATCTATAAGTGTTTGCTTGGTAAAGCCCTGCCTTATCTCAGCTCACTGGTCACCATAGCAACACCCACCCGTAGCACGCGCTCCAGCAGGTATATCTCTCTGGTCATCCCCAAAGCTAACACCTCTTTGGTGCCTTTCCTTCCAGTTCTCTGCTGCCAATGACTGGAACGAATTGCAAAAATCACTGAAGCTGGAGACTCACTCTCTAACTTTAAGCACCAACTGTCAGAGCAGCTCACAGATTACTGCACCTGTACATAGCCCATCTATAATTTTGCCCAAACAACTACCTCTTCCCCTACTGTATTTATTTATTTATTTTGCTACTTTGCACCCCATTATTTCTATTTCTACTTTGAACATTCTTCCACTGCAAATCTACCATTCCAGTGTTTTACTTGCTTTATTGTATTTACTTCGCCACCATGGCCTTTACCTCCCTTATCAAACCTCATTTGATCACACTGTATATAGACTTATTTTTCTATTCTATTATTGACTGTATGTTTGTTTTACTCCATGTGTAACTCTGTGTCGTTGTATGTGTCGAACTGCTTTGCTTTATCTTGGCCAGGTCACAGTTGTAAATGAGAACTTGTTCTCAACCAGAGTTTTTCCCGCTCTCCTGCTTTTTGCATTTTCCTTTGATGTGTTTCACTATTCTATAGCTCTGATGTGTTTCACTATTCTATAACTCTGATGTGTTTCACTATTCTATAACTCTGATGTGTTTCACTATTCTATAACTCTGATGTGTTTCACTATTCTATAACTCTGATGTGTTTCACCATTCTATAACTCTGATGTGTTTCACTATTCTATAACTCTGATGTGTTTCACTATTCTATAACTCTGATGTGTTTCACTATACTATAACTCTGATGTGTTTCACAATTCTATAACTCTGATGTGTTTCACTATTCTATAACTCTATAACTATGATGTGTTTCACTATACTATAACTCTGATGTGTTTCACTATTCTATCACTCTGATGTGGTTCACTATTCTATAACTCTGATGTGCTTTACTATTCTATAACTCTGATGTGTTTCACTATACTATAACTCTGATGTGTTTCACTATTCTATAACTCCGATGTGTTTCACTATTCTATAACTCTGATGTGTTTCACTATTCTATAACTCTGATGTGTTCCACTATACTGTAACTCTATAACTCTGATGTGTTTCACTATTCTATAACTCTATAACTCTGATGTGTTTCACTATTCTATCACTCTGATGTGGTTCACTATTCTATAACTCTGATGTGCTTCACTATTCTATAACTCTGATGTGTTTCACTATACTATAACTCCGATGTGTTTCACTATTCTATAACTCTGATGTGTTTCACTATTCTATAACTCTGATGTGTTCCACTATACTGTAACTCTATAACTCTGATGTGTTTCACTATTCTATAACTCTATAACTCTGATGTGTTTCACTATTCTATAACTCTGATGTGCTTCACTATTCTATAACTCTGATGTGTTTCACTATTCTATAACTCTGATGTGTTTCACTATTCTATAACTCTGATGTGTTTCACTATTCTATAACTCTGATGTGTTTCACTATTCTATAACTCTGATGTGTTTCACTATTCTATAACTCTGATGTGCTTCACTATTCTATAACTCTGATGTGTTTCACTATTCTATAACTCTGATGTGTTTCACTATTCTATAACTCTGATGTGTTTCACTATTCTATAACTCTGATGTGTTTCACTATTCTATAACTCTGATGTGTTTCACTATTCTAAAACTCTATAACTCTGATGTGTTTCACTATATTATAACTCTGATGTGTTTCACTATTCTATAACTCTGATGTGTTTCACTATTCTATAACTCTGATGTGTTTCACTATATTATAACTCTGATGTGTTTCACTATTCTATAACTCTGATGTGTTTCACTATTCTATAACTCTGATGTGTTTCATTATTCTATAACTCTGATGTGTTTCACTATTCTATAACTCTATAATTCTGATGTGTTTCACTATTCTATAACTCTATAACTCTATAACTCTGATGTGTTTCACTATTCTATAACTCTATAACTCTATAACTCTGATGTGTTTCACTATACTATAACTCTGTGTTTCACTATTCTATAACTCTGATGTGTTTCACTATTCTATAACTCTGATGTGTTTCACTATTCTATAACTCTGATGTGTTTCACTATACTATAACTCTGATGTGTTTCACAATTCTATAACTCTGATGTGTTTCACTATTCTATAACTCTATAACTATGATGTGTTTCACTATACTATAACTCTGATGTGTTTCACTATTCTATCACTCTGATGTGGTTCACTATTCTATAACTCTGATGTGCTTCACTATTCTATAACTCTGATGTGTTTCACTATTCTATAACTCTGATGTGTTTCACTATTCTATAACTCTGATGTGTTTCACTATTCTATAACTCTGATGTGTTTCACTATTCTATAACTCTGATGTGTTTCACTATTCTATAACTCCATAACTCGGATGTGTTTTACTATACTAAAACTCTATAACTCTATAACTCTGATGTGTTTCACTATATTATAACTCTGATGTGTTTCACTATTCTATAACTCTGATGTGTTTCACTATTCAATAACTCTGATGTGTTTCACTATATTATAACTCTGATGTGTTTCACTATTCTATAACTCTGATGTGTTTCACTATTCTATAACTCTGATGTGTTTCATTATTCTATAACTCTGATGTGTTTCACTATTCTATAACTCTATAATTCTGATGTGTTTCACTATTCTATAACTCTATAACTCTATAACTCTGATGTGTTTCACTATTCTATAACTCTATAACTCTATAACTCTGATGTGTTTCACTATACTATAACTCTGTGTTTCACTATTCTATAACTCTGATGTGTTTCACTATTCTATAACTCTGATGTGTTTCACTATTCTATAACTCTGATGTGTTTCACTATACTATAACTCTGATGTGTTTCACAATTCTATAACTCTGATGTGTTTCACTATTCTATAACTCTATAACTATGATGTGTTTCACTATACTATAACTCTGATGTGTTTCACTATTCTATCACTCTGATGTGGTTCACTATTCTATAACTCTGATGTGCTTCACTATTCTATAACTCTGATGTGTTTCACTATTCTATAACTCTGATGTGTTTCACTATTCTATAACTCTGATGTGTTTCACTATTCTATAACTCTGATGTGTTTCACTATTCTATAACTCTGATGTGTTTCACTATTCTATAACTCCATAACTCGGATGTGTTTTACTATACTAAAACTCTATAACTCTATAACTCTGATGTGTTTCACTATATTATAACTCTGATGTGTTTCACTATTCTATAACTCTGATGTGTTTCACTATTCAATAACTCTGATGTGTTTCACTATATTATAACTCTGATGTGTTTCACTATTCTATAACTCGGATGTGTTTCACTATTCTATAACTCTGATGTGTTTCATTATTCTATAACTCTGATGTGTTTCACTATTCTATAACTCTATAATTCTGATCTGTTTCACTATTCTATAACTCTATAACTCTATAACTCTGATGTGTTTCACTATTCTATAACTCTATAACTCTATAACTCTGATGTGTTTCACTATACTATAACTAAGTGTTTCACTATTCTATAACTCTGATGTGTTTCACTATTCTATAACTCTGATGTGTTTCACTATTCTATAACTTTGATGTGTTTCACTCTTCTATAACTCTATAATTCTGATGTGTTTCACTATTCTATAACTCTATAACTCTATAACTCTGATGTGTTTCACTATTCTATAACTCTGATGTGTTTCACTATTCTATAACTCTGATTTGTTTCATTATTCTATAACTCTGATGTGTTTCACTATTCTATAACTCTATAATTCTGATGTGTTTCACTATTCTATAACTCTATAACTCTATAACTCTGATGTGTTTCACTATTCTATAACTCTATAACTCTATAACTCTGATGTGTTTCACTATACTATAACTCTGTGTTTCACTATTCTATAACTCTGATGTGTTTCACTATTCTATAACTCTGATGTGTTTCACTATTCTATAACTCTATAACTCGGATGTGTTTTACTATACTAAAACTCTATAACTCTATAACTCTGATGTGTTTCACTATATTATAACTCTGATGTGTTTCACTATTCTATAACTCTGATGTGTTTCACTATTCTATAACTCTGATGTGTTTCACTATATTATAACTCTGATGTGTTTCACTATTCTATAACTCTGATGTGTTTCACTATTCTATAACTCTGATGTGTTTCATTATTCTATAACTCTGATGTGTTTCACTATTCTATAACTCTATAATTCTGATGTGTTTCACTATTCTATAACTCTATAACTCTATAACTCTGATGTGTTTCACTATTCTATAACTCTATAACTCTATAACTCTGATGTGTTTCACTATACTATAACTCTTTGTTTCACTATTCTATAACTCTGATGTGTTTCACTATTCTATAACTCTGATGTGTTTCACTATTCTATAACTCTGATGTGTTTCACTATACTATAACTCTGATGTGTTTCACAATTCTATAACTCTGATGTGTTTCACTATTCTATAACTCTATAACTATGATGTGTTTCACTATACTATAACTCTGATGTGTTTCACTATTCTATCACTCTGATGTGGTTCACTATTCTATAACTCTGATGTGCTTCACTATTCTATAACTCTGATGTGTTTCACTATTCTATAACTCTGATGTGTTTCACTATTCTATAACTCTGATGTGTTTCACTATTCTATAACTCTGATGTGTTTCACTATTCTATAACTCTGATGTGTTTCACTATTCTATAACTCTATAACTCGGATGTGTTTTACTATACTAAAACTCTATAACTCTATAACTCTGATGTGTTTCACTATATTATAACTCTGATGTGTTTCACTATTCTATAACTCTGATGTGTTTCACTATTCTATAACTCTGATGTGTTTCACTATATTATAACTCTGATGTGTTTCACTATTCTATAACTCTGATGTGTTTCACTATTCTATAACTCTGATGTGTTTCATTATTCTATAACTCTGATGTGTTTCACTATTCTATAACTCTATAATTCTGATCTGTTTCACTATTCTATAACTCTATAACTCTATAACTCTGATGTGTTTCACTATTCTATAACTCTATAACTCTATAACTCTGATGTGTTTCACTATACTATAACTAAGTGTTTCACTATTCTATAACTCTGATGTGTTTCACTATTCTATAACTCTGATGTGTTTCACTATTCTATAACTTTGATGTGTTTCACTCTTCTATAACTCTATAATTCTGATGTGTTTCACTATTCTATAACTCTATAACTCTATAACTCTGATGTGTTTCACTATTCTATAACTCTGATGTGTTTCACTATTCTATAACTCTGATGTGTTTCATTATTCTATAACTCTGATGTGTTTCACTATTCTATAACTCTATAATTCTGATGTGTTTCACTATTCTATAACTCTATAACTCTATAACTCTGATGTGTTTCACTATTCTATAACTCTATAACTCTATAACTCTGATGTGTTTCACTATACTATAACTCTGTGTTTCACTATTCTATAACTCTGATGTGTTTCACTATTCTATAACTCTGATGTGTTTCACTATTCTATAACTCTGATGTGTTTCACTATACTATAACTCTGATGTGTTTCACTATTCTATCACTCTGATGTGTTTCACTATTCTATAACTCTGATGTGCTTCACTATTCTATAACTCTGATGTGTTTCACTATACTATAACTCTGATGTGTTTCACTATTCTATAACTCCGATGTGTTTCACTATTCTATAACTCTGATGTGTTTCACTATTCTATAACTCTGATGTGTTTCACCATTCTATAACTCTGATGTGTTTCACTATTCTATAACTCTGATGTGTTTCACTATTCTATAACTCTGATGTGTTTCACTATACTATAACTCTGATGTGTTTCACAATTCTATAACTCTGATGTGTTTCACTATTCTATAACTCTATAACTATGATGTGTTTCACTATACTATAACTCTGATGTGTTTCACTATTCTATCACTCTGATGTGGTTCACTATTCTATAACTCTGATGTGCTTCACTATTCTATAACTCTGATGTGTTTCACTATACTATAACTCTGATGTGTTTCACTATTCTATAACTCCGATGTGTTTCACTATTATATAACTCTGATGTGTTTCACTATTCTATAACTCTGATGTGTTCCACTATACTGTAACTCTATAACTCTGATGTGTTTCACTATTCTATAACTCTATAACTCTGATGTGTTTCACTATTCTATAACTCTGATGTGCTTCACTATTCTATAACTCTGATGTGTTTCACTATTCTATAACTCTGATGTGTTTCACTATTCTATAACTCTGATGTGTTTCACTATTCTATAACTCTGATGTGTTTCACTATTCTATAACTCTGATGTGTTTCACTATTCTATAACTCTATAACTCGGATGTGTTTTACTATACTAAAACTCTATAACTCTATAACTCTGATGTGTTTCACTATATTATAACTCTGATGTGTTTCACTATTCTATAACTCTGATGTGTTTCACTATTCTATAACTCTGATGTGTTTCATTATTCTATAACTCTGATGTGTTTCACTATTCTATAACTCTATAATTCTGATGTGTTTCACTATTCTATAACTCTATAACTCTATAACTCTGATGTGTTTCACTATTCTATAACTCTATAACTCTATAACTCTGATGTGTTTCACTATACTATAACTCTGTGTTTCACTATTCTATAACTCTGATGTGTTTCACTATTCTATAACTCTGATGTGTTTCACTATTCTATAACTTTGATGTGTTTCACTCTTCTATAACTCTATAATTCTGATGTGTTTCACTATTCTATAACTCTATAACTCTATAACTCTGATGTGTTTCACTATTCTATAACTCTGATGTGTTTCACTATTCTATAACTCTGATGTGTTTCATTATTCTATAACTCTGATGTGTTTCACTATTCTATAACTCTATAATTCTGATGTGTTTCACTATTCTATAACTCTATAACTCTATAACTCTGATGTGTTTCACTATTCTATAACTCTATAACTCTATAACTCTGATGTGTTTCACTATACTATAACTCTGTGTTTCACTATTCTATAACTCTGATGTGTTTCACTATTCTATAACTCTGATGTGTTTCACTATTCTATAACTCTGATGTGTTTCACTATACTATAACTCTGATGTGTTTCACAATTCTATAACTCTGATGTGTTTCACTATTCTATAACTCTATAACTATGATGTGTTTCACTATACTATAACTCTGATGTGTTTCACTATTCTATCACTCTGATGTGGTTCACTATTCTATAACTCTGATGTGCTTCACTATTCTATAACTCTGATGTGTTTCACTATACTATAACTCTGATGTGTTTCACTATTCTATAACTCCGATGTGTTTCACTATTCTATAACTCTGATGTGTTTCACTATTCTATAACTCTGATGTGTTCCACTATACTGTAACTCTATAACTCTGATGTGTTTCACTATTCTATAACTCTATAACTCTGATGTGTTTCACTATTCTATAACTCTGATGTGCTTCACTATTCTATAACTCTGATGTGTTTCACTATTCTATAACTCTGATGTGTTTCACTATTCTATAACTCTGATGTGTTTCACTATTCTATAACTCTGATGTGTTTCACTATTCTATAACTCTGATGTGTTTCACTATTCTATAACTCTATAACTCGGATGTGTTTTACTATACTAAAACTCTATAACTCTATAACTCTGATGTGTTTCACTATATTATAACTCTGATGTGTTTCACTATTCTATAACTCTGATGTGTTTCACTATTCTATAACTCTGATGTGTTTCACTATATTATAACTCTGATGTGTTTCACTATTCTATAACTCTGATGTGTTTCACTATTCTATAACTCTGATGTGTTTCATTATTCTATAACTCTGATGTGTTTCACTATTCTATAACTCTATAATTCTGATGTGTTTCACTATTCTATAACTCTATAACTCTATAACTCTGATGTGTTTCACTATTCTATAACTCTATAACTCTATAACTCTGATGTGTTTCACTATACTATAACTCTGTGTTTCACTATTCTATAACTCTGATGTGTTTCACTATTCTATAACTCTGATGTGTTTCACTATTCTATAACTCTGATGTGTTTCACTATACTATAACTCTGATGTGTTTCACAATTCTATAACTCTGATGTGTTTCACTATTCTATAACTCTATAACTATGATGTGTTTCACTATACTATAACTCTGATGTGTTTCACTATTCTATCACTCTGATGTGGTTCACTATTCTATAACTCTGATGTGCTTCACTATTCTATAACTCTGATGTGTTTCACTATTCTATAACTCTGATGTGTTTCACTATTCTATAACTCTGATGTGTTTCACTATTCTATAACTCTGATGTGTTTCACTATTCTATAACTCTGATGTGTTTCACTATTCTATAACTCTATAACTCGGATGTGTTTTACTATACTAAAACTCTATAACTCTATAACTCTGATGTGTTTCACTATATTATAACTCTGATGTGTTTCACTATTCTATAACTCTGATGTGTTTCACTATTCAATAACTCTGATGTGTTTCACTATATTATAACTCTGATGTGTTTCACTATTCTATCACTCTGATGTGTTTCACTATTCTATAACTCTGATGTGTTTCATTATTCTATAACTCTGATGTGTTTCACTATTCTATAACTCTATAATTCTGATCTGTTTCACTATTCTATAACTCTATAACTCTATAACTCTGATGTGTTTCACTATTCTATAACTCTATAACTCTATAACTCTGATGTGTTTCACTATACTATAACTAAGTGTTTCACTATTCTATAACTCTGATGTGTTTCACTATTCTATAACTCTGATGTGTTTCACTATTCTATAACTTTGATGTGTTTCACTCTTCTATAACTCTATAATTCTGATGTGTTTCACTATTCTATAACTCTATAACTCTATAACTCTGATGTGTTTCACTATTCTATAACTCTGATGTGTTTCACTATTCTATAACTCTGATGTGTTTCATTATTCTATAACTCTGATGTGTTTCACTATTCTATAACTCTATAATTCTGATGTGTTTCACTATTCTATAACTCTATAACTCTATAACTCTGATGTGTTTCACTATTCTATAACTCTATAACTCTATAACTCTGATGTGTTTCACTATACTATAACTCTGTGTTTCACTATTCTATAACTCTGATGTGTTTCACTATTCTATAACTCTGATGTGTTTCACTATTCTATAACTCTATAACTCGGATGTGTTTTACTATACTAAAACTCTATAACTCTATAACTCTGATGTGTTTCACTATATTATAACTCTGATGTGTTTCACTATTCTATAACTCTGATGTGTTTCACTATTCTATAACTCTGATGTGTTTCACTATATTATAACTCTGATGTGTTTCACTATTCTATAACTCTGATGTGTTTCACTATTCTATAACTCTGATGTGTTTCATTATTCTATAACTCTGATGTGTTTCACTATTCTATAACTCTATAATTCTGATGTGTTTCACTATTCTATAACTCTATAACTCTATAACTCTGATGTGTTTCACTATTCTATAACTCTATAACTCTATAACTCTGATGTGTTTCACTATACTATAACTCTGTGTTTCACTATTCTATAACTCTGATGTGTTTCACTATTCTATAACTCTGATGTGTTTCACTATTCTATAACTCTGATGTGTTTCACTATACTATAACTCTGATGTGTTTCACAATTCTATAACTCTGATGTGTTTCACTATTCTATAACTCTATAACTATGATGTGTTTCACTATACTATAACTCTGATGTGTTTCACTATTCTATCACTCTGATGTGGTTCACTATTCTATAACTCTGATGTGCTTCACTATTCTATAACTCTGATGTGTTTCACTATTCTATAACTCTGATGTGTTTCACTATTCTATAACTCTGATGTGTTTCACTATTCTATAACTCTGATGTGTTTCACTATTCTATAACTCTGATGTGTTTCACTATTCTATAACTCTATAACTCGGATGTGTTTTACTATACTAAAACTCTATAACTCTATAACTCTGATGTGTTTCACTATATTATAACTCTGATGTGTTTCACTATTCTATAACTCTGATGTGTTTCACTATTCTATAACTCTGATGTGTTTCACTATATTATAACTCTGATGTGTTTCACTATTCTATAACTCTGATGTGTTTCACTATTCTATAACTCTGATGTGTTTCATTATTCTATAACTCTGATGTGTTTCACTATTCTATAACTCTATAATTCTGATCTGTTTCACTATTCTATAACTCTATAACTCTATAACTCTGATGTGTTTCACTATTCTATAACTCTATAACTCTATAACTCTGATGTGTTTCACTATACTATAACTAAGTGTTTCACTATTCTATAACTCTGATGTGTTTCACTATTCTATAACTCTGATGTGTTTCACTATTCTATAACTTTGATGTGTTTCACTCTTCTATAACTCTATAATTCTGATGTGTTTCACTATTCTATAACTCTATAACTCTATAACTCTGATGTGTTTCACTATTCTATAACTCTGATGTGTTTCACTATTCTATAACTCTGATGTGTTTCATTATTCTATAACTCTGATGTGTTTCACTATTCTATAACTCTATAATTCTGATGTGTTTCACTATTCTATAACTCTATAACTCTATAACTCTGATGTGTTTCACTATTCTATAACTCTATAACTCTATAACTCTGATGTGTTTCACTATACTATAACTCTGTGTTTCACTATTCTATAACTCTGATGTGTTTCACTATTCTATAACTCTGATGTGTTTCACTATTCTATAACTCTGATGTGTTTCACTATACTATAACTCTGATGTGTTTCACAATTCTATAACTCTGATGTGTTTCACTATTCTATAACTCTATAACTATGATGTGTTTCACTATACTATAACTCTGATGTGTTTCACTATTCTATCACTCTGATGTGTTTCACTATTCTATAACTCTGATGTGCTTCACTATTCTATAACTCTGATGTGTTTCACTATACTATAACTCTGATGTGTTTCACTATTCTATAACTCCGATGTGTTTCACTATTCTATAACTCTGATGTGTTTCACTATTCTATAACTCTGATGTGTTCCACTATACTGTAACTCTATAACTCTGATGTGTTTCACTATTCTATAACTCTATAACTCTGATGTGTTTCACTATTCTATAACTCTGATGTGCTTCACTATTCTATAACTCTGATGTGTTTCACTATTCTATAACTCTGATGTGTTTCACTATTCTATAACTCTGATGTGTTTCACTATTCTATAACTCTGATGTGTTTCACTATTCTATAACTCTGATGTGTTTCACTATTCTATAACTCTATAACTCGGATGTGTTTTACTATACTAAAACTCTATAACTCTATAACTCTGATGTGTTTCACTATATTATAACTCTGATGTGTTTCACTATTCTATAACTCTGATGTGTTTCACTATTCTATAACTCTGATGTGATTCATTATTCTATAACTCTGATGTGTTTCACTATTCTATAACTCTATAATTCTGATGTGTTTCACTATTCTATAACTCTATAACTCTATAACTCTGATGTGTTTCACTATTCTATAACTCTATAACTCTATAACTCTGATGTGTTTCACTATACTATAACTCTGTGTTTCACTATTCTATAACTCTGATGTGTTTCACTATTCTATAACTCTGATGTGTTTCACTATTCTATAACTTTGATGTGTTTCACTCTTCTATAACTCTATAATTCTGATGTGTTTCACTATTCTATAACTCTATAACTCTATAACTCTGATGTGTTTCACTATTCTATAACTCTATAACTCTATAACTCTGATGTGTTTCACTATACTATAACTCTGTGTTTCACTATTCAATAACTCTGATGTGTTTCACTATTCTATAACTTTGATGTGTTTCACTATTCTATAACTCTGATATGTTTCAATATACTATAACTCTGATGTTTTTCACTATTCTATAACTCTGATGTGTTTCACTATTCTATAACTCTGATGTGTTTCACTATACTATAACTCTGATGTGTTTCACTATTCTATAACTCTGATGTGTTTTACTATTCTATAACTCTGTTTCACTATACTATAACTCTGATGTGTTTCACTATATTGTAACTCTGATGTGTTTCACTATTCTGTAACTCTGTGTTTCACTATTCTATAACTCTGATGTGTTTCACTATATTATAACTGTGATGTGCTTCACTATTCTATAACTCTATAACTCTGATGTGCTTCACTATTCTATAACTCTGATGTGTTTCACTATACTATAACTCTGATGTGTTTCACTATTCTATAACTCTGATGTGTTTCACTATTCTATAACTCTGATGTGTTTCACTATTCTATAACTCTGATGTGTTTCACTATTCTATAACTCAGATGTGTTTCACTATATTATAACTCCGATGTGTTTCACTATTCTATAACTCTGATGTGTTTCACTATTCTATAACTCTGTGTTTCACTATATTATAACTCTGATGTGTTTCACTATTCTATAACTCTATAACTCTGATGTGTTTCACTATTCTATAACTCTATAACTCTGATGTGTTTCACTATTCTATAACTCTATAACTCTGATGTGTTTCACTATTCTATAACTCCGATGTGTTTCACTATTCTATAACTCTGATGTGTTTCACTATTCTATAACTCTGATGTGTTCCACTATACTGTAACTCTATAACTCTGATGTGTTTCACTATTCTATAACTCTATAACTCTGATGTGTTTCACTATTCTATAACTCTGATGTGCTTCACTATTCTATAACTCTGATGTGTTTCACTATTCTATAACTCTGATGTGTTTCACTATTCTATAACTCTGATGTGTTTCACTATTCTATAACTCTGATGTGTTTCACTATTCTATAACTCTATAATTCTTATGTGTTTCACTATTCTATAACTCTGTGTTTCACTATATTATAACTCTGATGTGTTTCACTATTCTATAACTCTATAACTCTGATGTGTTTCACTATTCTATAACTCTATAACTCTGATGTGTTTCACTATTCTATAACTCTATAACTCTGATGTGTTTCACTATTCTATAACTCTGATGTGCTTCACTATTCTATAACTCTGATGTGTTTCACTATTCTATAACTCTGATGTGTTTCACTATTCTATAACTCTGATGTGTTTCACTATTCTATAACTCTATAATTCTGATGTGTTTCACTATTCTATAACTCTATAACTCTATAACTCTGATGTGTTTCACTATTCTATAACTCTATAACTCTATAACTCTGATGTGTTTCACTATACTATAACTCTGTGTTTCACTATTCTATAACTCTGATGTGTTTCACTATTCTATAACTCTGATGTGTTTCACTATTCTATAACTTTGATGTGTTTCACTCTTCTATAACTCTATAATTCTGATGTGTTTCACTATTCTATAACTCTATAACTCTATAACTCTGATGTGTTTCACTATTCTATAACTCTATAACTCTATAACTCTGATGTGTTTCACTATACTATAACTCTGTGTTTCACTATTCAATAACTCTGATGTGTTTCACTATTCTATAACTCTGATGTGTTTCACTATTCTATAACTCTGATGTGTTTCACTATACTATAACTCTGATGTGTTTCACTATATTATAACTCTGATGTATTTCACTATTCTATAACTCTGATGTGTTTCACTATTCTATAACTCTGATGTGTTTCACTATTCTATAACTCTGATGTGTTTCACTATTCTATAACTCTGATGTGTTTCACTATATTATAACTCTGATGTGTTTCACTATTCTATAACTCTGATGTGTTTCACTATTCTATAACTCTGATGTGTTTCATTATTCTATAACTCTGATGTGTTTCATTATTCTATAACTCTGATGTGTTTCACTATTCTATAACTCTATAACTCTGATGTGTTTCACTATACTATAACTCTGTGTTTCACTATTCAATAACTCTGATGTGTTTCACTATATTATAACTCTGATGTGTTTCACTATTCTATAACTCTGATGTGTTTCACTATTCTATAACTCTGATGTGTTTCATTATTCTATAACTCTGATGTGTTTCACTATTCTATAACTCTATAATTCTGATGTGTTTCACTATTCTATAACTCTATAACTCTATAACTCTGATGTGTTTCACTATTCTATAACTCTATAACTCTATAACTCTGATGTGTTTCACTATACTATAACTCTGTGTTTCACTATTCTATAACTCTGATGTGTTTCACTATTCTATAACTCTGATGTGTTTCACTATTCTATAACTTTGATGTGTTTCACTCTTCTATAACTCTATAATTCTGATGTGTTTCACTATTCTATAACTCTATAACTCTATAACTCTGATGTGTTTCACTATTCTATAACTCTATAACTCTATAACTCTGATGTGTTTCACTATACTATAACTCTGTGTTTCACTATTCAATAACTCTGATGTGTTTCACTATTCTATAACTCTGATGTGTTTCACTATTCTATAACTCTGATGTGTTTCACTATACTATAACTCTGATGTGTTTCACTATATTATAACTCTGATGTGTTTCACTATTCTATAACTCTGATGTGTTTCACTATTCTATAACTCTGATGTGTTTCACTATTCTATAACTCTGATGTGTTTCACTATACTATAACTCTGATGTGTTTCACTATATTATAACTCTGATGTGTTTCACTATTCTATAACTCTGATGTGTTTCACTATTCTATAACTCTGATGTGTTTCATTATTCTATAACTCTGATGTGTTTCACTATTCTATAACTCTATAATTCTGATGTGTTTCACTATTCTATAACTCTATAACTCTATAACTCTGATGTGTTTCACTATTCTATAACTCTATAACTCTATAACTCTGATGTGTTTCACTATACTATAACTCTGTGTTTCACTATTCTATAACTCTGATGTGTTTCACTATTCTATAACTCTGATGTGTTTCACTATTCTATAACTCTGATGTGTTTCACTATACTATAACTCTGATGTGTTTCACAATTCTATAACTCTGATGTGTTTCACTATTCTATAACTCTATAACTATGATGTGTTTCACTATACTATAACTCTGATGTGTTTCACTATTCTATCACTCTGATGTGGTTCACTATTCTATAACTCTGATGTGCTTCACTATTCTATAACTCTGATGTGTTTCACTATTCTATAACTCTGATGTGTTTCACTATTCTATAACTCTGATGTGTTTCACTATTCTATAACTCTGATGTGTTTCACTATTATATAACTCTGATGTGTTTCACTATTCTATAACTCTATAACTCGGATGTGTTTTACTATACTAAAACTCTATAACTCTATAACTCTGATGTGTTTCACTATATTATAACTCTGATGTGTTTCACTATTCTATAACTCTGATGTGTTTCACTATTCTATAACTCTGATGTGTTTCACTATATTATAACTCTGATGTGTTTCACTATTCTATAACTCTGATGTGTTTCACTATTCTATAACTCTGATGTGTTTCATTATTCTATAACTCTGATGTGTTTCACTATTCTATAACTCTATAATTCTGATCTGTTTCACTATTCTATAACTCTATAACTCTATAACTCTGATGTGTTTCACTATTCTATAACTCTATAACTCTATAACTCTGATGTGTTTCACTATACTATAACTAAGTGTTTCACTATTCTATAACTCTGATGTGTTTCACTATTCTATAACTCTGATGTGTTTCACTATTCTATAACTTTGATGTGTTTCACTCTTCTATAACTCTATAATTCTGATGTGTTTCACTATTCTATAACTCTATAACTCTATAACTCTGATGTGTTTCACTATTCTATAACTCTGATGTGTTTCACTATTCTATAACTCTGATGTGTTTCATTATTCTATAACTCTGATGTGTTTCACTATTCTATAACTCTATAATTCTGATGTGTTTCACTATTCTATAACTCTATAACTCTATAACTCTGATGTGTTTCACTATTCTATAACTCTATAACTCTATAACTCTGATGTGTTTCACTATACTATAACTCTGTGTTTCACTATTCTATAACTCTGATGTGTTTCACTATTCTATAACTCTGATGTGTTTCACTATTCTATAACTCTGATGTGTTTCACTATACTATAACTCTGATGTGTTTCACTATTCTATCACTCTGATGTGTTTCACTATTCTATAACTCTGATGTGCTTCACTATTCTATAACTCTGATGTGTTTCACTATACTATAACTCTGATGTGTTTCACTATTCTATAACTCCGATGTGTTTCACTATTCTATAACTCTGATGTGTTTCACTATTCTATAACTCTGATGTGTTTCACCATTCTATAACTCTGATGTGTTTCACTATTCTATAACTCTGATGTGTTTCACTATTCTATAACTCTGATGTGTTTCACTATACTATAACTCTGATGTGTTTCACAATTCTATAACTCTGATGTGTTTCACTATTCTATAACTCTATAACTATGATGTGTTTCACTATACTATAACTCTGATGTGTTTCACTATTCTATCACTCTGATGTGGTTCACTATTCTATAACTCTGATGTGCTTCACTATTCTATAACTCTGATGTGTTTCACTATACTATAACTCTGATGTGTTTCACTATTCTATAACTCCGATGTGTTTCACTATTATATAACTCTGATGTGTTTCACTATTCTATAACTCTGATGTGTTCCACTATACTGTAACTCTATAACTCTGATGTGTTTCACTATTCTATAACTCTATAACTCTGATGTGTTTCACTATTCTATAACTCTGATGTGCTTCACTATTCTATAACTCTGATGTGTTTCACTATTCTATAACTCTGATGTGTTTCACTATTCTATAACTCTGATGTGTTTCACTATTCTATAACTCTGATGTGTTTCACTATTCTATAACTCTGATGTGTTTCACTATTCTATAACTCTATAACTCGGATGTGTTTTACTATACTAAAACTCTATAACTCTATAACTCTGATGTGTTTCACTATATTATAACTCTGATGTGTTTCACTATTCTATAACTCTGATGTGTTTCACTATTCTATAACTCTGATGTGTTTCATTATTCTATAACTCTGATGTGTTTCACTATTCTATAACTCTATAATTCTGATGTGTTTCACTATTCTATAACTCTATAACTCTATAACTCTGATGTGTTTCACTATTCTATAACTCTATAACTCTATAACTCTGATGTGTTTCACTATACTATAACTCTGTGTTTCACTATTCTATAACTCTGATGTGTTTCACTATTCTATAACTCTGATGTGTTTCACTATTCTATAACTTTGATGTGTTTCACTCTTCTATAACTCTATAATTCTGATGTGTTTCACTATTCTATAACTCTATAACTCTATAACTCTGATGTGTTTCACTATTCTATAACTCTGATGTGTTTCACTATTCTATAACTCTGATGTGTTTCATTATTCTATAACTCTGATGTGTTTCACTA
Organism: Oncorhynchus clarkii lewisi; assembly: GCF_045791955.1. Lineage (NCBI taxonomy): Eukaryota > Metazoa > Chordata > Actinopteri > Salmoniformes > Salmonidae > Oncorhynchus > Oncorhynchus clarkii. Next base: position 173,895 of record NW_027257931.1, on the reverse strand, counting down.
TTCTATAACTCTATAATTCTGATGTGTTTCACTATTCTATAACTCTATAACTCTGATGTGTTTCACTATTCTATAACTCTATAACTCTATAACTCTGATGTGTTTCACTATACTATAACTCTGTGTTTCACTATTCTATAACTCTGATGTGTTTCACTATTCTATAACTCTGATGTGTTTCACTATTCTATAACTCTGATGTGTTTCACTATACTATAACTCTGATGTGTTTCACAATTCTATAACTCTGATGTGTTTCACTATTCTATAACTCTATAACTATGATGTGTTTCACTATACTATAACTCTGATGTGTTTCACTATTCTATCACTCTGATGTGGTTCACTATTCTATAACTCTGATGTGCTTCACTATTCTATAACTCTGATGTGTTTCACTATACTATAACTCTGATGTGTTTCACTATTCTATAACTCCGATGTGTTTCACTATTCTATAACTCTGATGTGTTTCACTATTCTATAACTCTGATGTGTTCCACTATACTGTAACTCTATAACTCTGATGTGTTTCACTATTCTATAACTCTATAACTCTGATGTGTTTCACTATTCTATAACTCTGATGTGCTTCACTATTCTATAACTCTGATGTGTTTCACTATTCTATAACTCTGATGTGTTTCACTATTCTATAACTCTGATGTGTTTCACTATTCTATAACTCTGATGTGTTTCACTATTCTATAACTCTGATGTGTTTCACTATTCTATAACTCTATAACTCGGATGTGTTTTACTATACTAAAACTCTATAACTCTATAACTCTGATGTGTTTCACTATATTATAACTCTGATGTGTTTCACTATTCTATAACTCTGATGTGTTTCACTATTCTATAACTCTGATGTGTTTCACTATATTATAACTCTGATGTGTTTCACTATTCTATAACTCTGATGTGTTTCACTATTCTATAACTCTGATGTGTTTCATTATTCTATAACTCTGATGTGTTTCACTATTCTATAACTCTATAATTCTGATGTGTTTCACTATTCTATAACTCTATAACTCTATAACTCTGATGTGTTTCACTATTCTATAACTCTATAACTCTATAACTCTGATGTGTTTCACTATACTATAACTCTGTGTTTCACTATTCTATAACTCTGATGTGTTTCACTATTCTATAACTCTGATGTGTTTCACTATTCTATAACTCTGATGTGTTTCACTATACTATAACTCTGATGTGTTTCACAATTCTATAACTCTGATGTGTTTCACTATTCTATAACTCTATAACTATGATGTGTTTCACTATACTATAACTCTGATGTGTTTCACTATTCTATCACTCTGATGTGGTTCACTATTCTATAACTCTGATGTGCTTCACTATTCTATAACTCTGATGTGTTTCACTATTCTATAACTCTGATGTGTTTCACTATTCTATAACTCTGATGTGTTTCACTATTCTATAACTCTGATGTGTTTCACTATTCTATAACTCTGATGTGTTTCACTATTCTATAACTCTATAACTCGGATGTGTTTTACTATACTAAAACTCTATAACTCTATAACTCTGATGTGTTTCACTATATTATAACTCTGATGTGTTTCACTATTCTATAACTCTGATGTGTTTCACTATTCAATAACTCTGATGTGTTTCACTATATTATAACTCTGATGTGTTTCACTATTCTATAACTCTGATGTGTTTCACTATTCTATAACTCTGATGTGTTTCATTATTCTATAACTCTGATGTGTTTCACTATTCTATAACTCTATAATTCTGATCTGTTTCACTATTCTATAACTCTATAACTCTATAACTCTGATGTGTTTCACTATTCTATAACTCTATAACTCTATAACTCTGATGTGTTTCACTATACTATAACTAAGTGTTTCACTATTCTATAACTCTGATGTGTTTCACTATTCTATAACTCTGATGTGTTTCACTATTCTATAACTTTGATGTGTTTCACTCTTCTATAACTCTATAATTCTGATGTGTTTCACTATTCTATAACTCTATAACTCTATAACTCTGATGTGTTTCACTATTCTATAACTCTGATGTGTTTCACTATTCTATAACTCTGATGTGTTTCATTATTCTATAACTCTGATGTGTTTCACTATTCTATAACTCTATAATTCTGATGTGTTTCACTATTCTATAACTCTATAACTCTATAACTCTGATGTGTTTCACTATTCTATAACTCTATAACTCTATAACTCTGATGTGTTTCACTATACTATAACTCTGTGTTTCACTATTCTATAACTCTGATGTGTTTCACTATTCTATAACTCTGATGTGTTTCACTATTCTATAACTCTATAACTCGGATGTGTTTTACTATACTAAAACTCTATAACTCTATAACTCTGATGTGTTTCACTATATTATAACTCTGATGTGTTTCACTATTCTATAACTCTGATGTGTTTCACTATTCTATAACTCTGATGTGTTTCACTATATTATAACTCTGATGTGTTTCACTATTCTATAACTCTGATGTGTTTCACTATTCTATAACTCTGATGTGTTTCATTATTCTATAACTCTGATGTGTTTCACTATTCTATAACTCTATAATTCGGATGTGTTTCACTATTCTATAACTCTATAACTCTATAACTCTGATGTGTTTCACTATTCTATAACTCTATAACTCTATAACTCTGATGTGTTTCACTATACTATAACTCTGTGTTTCACTATTCTATAACTCTGATGTGTTTCACTATTCTATAACTCTGATGTGTTTCACTATTCTATAACTCTGATGTGTTTCACTATACTATAACTCTGATGTGTTTCACAATTCTATAACTCTGATGTGTTTCACTATTCTATAACTCTATAACTATGATGTGTTTCACTATACTATAACTCTGATGTGTTTCACTATTCTATCACTCTGATGTGGTTCACTATTCTATAACTCTGATGTGCTTCACTATTCTATAACTCTGATGTGTTTCACTATTCTATAACTCTGATGTGTTTCACTATTCTATAACTCTGATGTGTTTCACTATTCTATAACTCTGATGTGTTTCACTATTCTATAACTCTGATGTGTTTCACTATTCTATAACTCTATAACTCGGATGTGTTTTACTATACTAAAACTCTATAACTCTATAACTCTGATGTGTTTCACTATATTATAACTCTGATGTGTTTCACTATTCTATAACTCTGATGTGTTTCACTATTCTATAACTCTGATGTGTTTCACTATATTATAACTCTGATGTGTTTCACTATTCTATAACTCTGATGTGTTTCACTATTCTATAACTCTGATGTGTTTCATTATTCTATAACTCTGATGTGTTTCACTATTCTATAACTCTATAATTCTGATCTGTTTCACTATTCTATAACTCTATAACTCTATAACTCTGATGTGTTTCACTATTCTATAACTCTATAACTCTATAACTCTGATGTGTTTCACTATACTATAACTAAGTGTTTCACTATTCTATAACTCTGATGTGTTTCACTATTCTATAACTCTGATGTGTTTCACTATTCTATAACTTTGATGTGTTTCACTCTTCTATAACTCTATAATTCTGATGTGTTTCACTATTCTATAACTCTATAACTCTATAACTCTGATGTGTTTCACTATTCTATAACTCTGATGTGTTTCACTATTCTATAACTCTGATGTGTTTCATTATTCTATAACTCTGATGTGTTTCACTATTCTATAACTCTATAATTCTGATGTGTTTCACTATTCTATAACTCTATAACTCTATAACTCTGATGTGTTTCACTATTCTATAACTCTATAACTCTATAACTCTGATGTGTTTCACTATACTATAACTCTGTGTTTCACTATTCTATAACTCTGATGTGTTTCACTATTCTATAACTCTGATGTGTTTCACTATTCTATAACTCTGATGTGTTTCACTATACTATAACTCTGATGTGTTTCACAATTCTATAACTCTGATGTGTTTCACTATTCTATAACTCTATAACTATGATGTGTTTCACTATACTATAACTCTGATGTGTTTCACTATTCTATCACTCTGATGTGTTTCACTATTCTATAACTCTGATGTGCTTCACTATTCTATAACTCTGATGTGTTTCACTATACTATAACTCTGATGTGTTTCACTATTCTATAACTCCGATGTGTTTCACTATTCTATAACTCTGATGTGTTTCACTATTCTATAACTCTGATGTGTTCCACTATACTGTAACTCTATAACTCTGATGTGTTTCACTATTCTATAACTCTATAACTCTGATGTGTTTCACTATTCTATAACTCTGATGTGCTTCACTATTCTATAACTCTGATGTGTTTCACTATTCTATAACTCTGATGTGTTTCACTATTCTATAACTCTGATGTGTTTCACTATTCTATAACTCTGATGTGTTTCACTATTCTATAACTCTGATGTGTTTCACTATTCTATAACTCTATAACTCGGATGTGTTTTACTATACTAAAACTCTATAACTCTATAACTCTGATGTGTTTCACTATATTATAACTCTGATGTGTTTCACTATTCTATAACTCTGATGTGTTTCACTATTCTATAACTCTGATGTGATTCATTATTCTATAACTCTGATGTGTTTCACTATTCTATAACTCTATAATTCTGATGTGTTTCACTATTCTATAACTCTATAACTCTATAACTCTGATGTGTTTCACTATTCTATAACTCTATAACTCTATAACTCTGATGTGTTTCACTATACTATAACTCTGTGTTTCACTATTCTATAACTCTGATGTGTTTCACTATTCTATAACTCTGATGTGTTTCACTATTCTATAACTTTGATGTGTTTCACTCTTCTATAACTCTATAATTCTGATGTGTTTCACTATTCTATAACTCTATAACTCTATAACTCTGATGTGTTTCACTATTCTATAACTCTATAACTCTATAACTCTGATGTGTTTCACTATACTATAACTCTGTGTTTCACTATTCAATAACTCTGATGTGTTTCACTATTCTATAACTCTGATGTGTTTCACTATTCTATAACTTTGATGTGTTTCACTATTCTATAACTCTGATATGTTTCAATATACTATAACTCTGATGTTTTTCACTATTCTATAACTCTGATGTGTTTCACTATTCTATAACTCTGATGTGTTTCACTATACTATAACTCTGATGTGTTTCACTATTCTATAACTCTGATGTGTTTTACTATTCTATAACTCTGTTTCACTATACTATAACTCTGATGTGTTTCACTATATTGTAACTCTGATGTGTTTCACTATTCTGTAACTCTGTGTTTCACTATTCTATAACTCTGATGTGTTTCACTATATTATAACTGTGATGTGCTTCACTATTCTATAACTCTATAACTCTGATGTGCTTCACTATTCTATAACTCTGATGTGTTTCACTATACTATAACTCTGATGTGTTTCACTATTCTATAACTCTGATGTGTTTCACTATTCTATAACTCTGATGTGTTTCACTATTCTATAACTCTGATGTGTTTCACTATTCTATAACTCAGATGTGTTTCACTATATTATAACTCCGATGTGTTTCACTATTCTATAACTCTGATGTGTTTCACTATTCTATAACTCTGTGTTTCACTATATTATAACTCTGATGTGTTTCACTATTCTATAACTCTATTACTCTGATGTGTTTCACTATTCTATAACTCTATAACTCTGATGTGTTTCACTATTCTATAACTCTATAACTCTGATGTGTTTCACTATTCTATAACTCTGATGTGTTTCACTATTCTATAACTCCGATGTGTTTCACTATTCTATAACTCTGATGTGTTTCACTATTCTATAACTCTGATGTGTTCCACTATACTGTAACTCTATAACTCTGATGTGTTTCACTATTCTATAACTCTATAACTCTGATGTGTTTCACTATTCTATAACTCTGATGTGCTTCACTATTCTATAACTCTGATGTGTTTCACTATTCTATAACTCTGATGTGTTTCACTATTCTATAACTCTGATGTGTTTCACTATTCTATAACTCTGATGTGTTTCACTATTCTATAACTCTATAATTCTGATGTGTTTCACTATTCTATAACTCTATAACTCTATAACTCTGATGTGTTTCACTATTCTATAACTCTATAACTCTATAACTCTGATGTGTTTCACTATACTATAACTCTGTGTTTCACTATTCTATAACTCTGATGTGTTTCACTATTCTATAACTCTGATGTGTTTCACTATTCTATAACTTTGATGTGTTTCACTCTTCTATAACTCTATAATTCTGATGTGTTTCACTATTCTATAACTTTGATGTGTTTCACTATTCTATAACTCTGATATGTTTCAATATACTATAACTCTGATGTTTTTCACTATTCTATAACTCTGATGTGTTTCACTATTCTATAACTCTGATGTGTTTCACTATACTATAACTCTGATGTGTTTCACTATTCTATAACTCTGATGTGTTTTACTATTCTATAACTCTGTTTCACTATACTATAACTCTGATGTGTTTCACTATATTGTAACTCTGATGTGTTTCACTATTCTGTAACTCTGTGTTTCACTATTCTATAACTCTGATGTGTTTCACTATATTATAACTGTGATGTGCTTCACTATTCTATAACTCTATAACTCTGATGTGCTTCACTATTCTATAACTCTGATGTGTTTCACTATACTATAACTCTGATGTGTTTCACTATTCTATAACTCTGATGTGTTTCACTATTCTATAACTCTGATGTGTTTCACTATTCTATAACTCTGATGTGTTTCACTATTCTATAACTCAGATGTGTTTCACTATATTATAACTCCGATGTGTTTCACTATTCTATAACTCTGATGTGTTTAACTATTCTATAACTCTGTGTTTCACTATATTATAACTCTGATGTGTTTCACTATTCTATAACTCTATAACTCTGATGTGTTTCACTATTCTATAACTCTATAACTCTGATGTGTTTCACTATTCTATAACTCTATAACTCTGATGTGTTTCACTATTCTATAACTCTGATGTGTTTCACTATTCTATAACTCCGATGTGTTTCACTATTCTATAACTCTGATGTGTTTCACTATTCTATAACTCTGATGTGTTCCACTATACTGTAACTCTATAACTCTGATGTGTTTCACTATTCTATAACTCTATAACTCTGATGTGTTTCACTATTCTATAACTCTGATGTGCTTCACTATTCTATAACTCTGATGTGTTTCACTATTCTATAACTCTGATGTGTTTCACTATTCTATAACTCTGATGTGTTTCACTATTCTATAACTCTGATGTGTTTCACTATTCTATAACTCTATAACTCGGATGTGTTTTACTATACTAAAACTCTATAACTCTATAACTCTGATGTGTTTCACTATATTATAACTCTGATGTGTTTCACTATTCTATAACTCTGATGTGTTTCACTATTCTATAACTCTGATGTGTTTCATTATTCTATAACTCTGATGTGTTTCACTATTCTATAACTCTATAATTCTGATGTGTTTCACTATTCTATAACTCTATAACTCTATAACTCTGATGTGTTTCACTATTCTATAACTCTATAACTCTATAACTCTGATGTGTTTCACTATACTATAACTCTGTGTTTCACTATTCTATAACTCTGATGTGTTTCACTATTCTATAACTCTGATGTGTTTCACTATTCTATAACTTTGATGTGTTTCACTCTTCTATAACTCTATAATTCTGATGTGTTTCACTATTCTATAACTCTATAACTCTATAACTCTGATGTGTTTCACTATTCTATAACTCTATAACTCTATAACTCTGATGTGTTTCACTATACTATAACTCTGTGTTTCACTATTCAATAACTCTGATGTGTTTCACTATTCTATAACTCTGATGTGTTTCACTATTCTATAACTCTGATGTGTTTCACTATACTATAACTCTGATGTGTTTCACTATTCTATAACTCTGATGTGTTTTACTATTCTATAACTCTGTTTCACTATACTATAACTCTGATGTGTTTCACTATATTGTAACTCTGATGTGTTTCACTATTCTGTAACTCTGTGTTTCACTATTCTATAACTCTGATGTGTTTCACTATATTATAACTGTGATGTGCTTCACTATTCTATAACTCTATAACTCTGATGTGCTTCACTATTCTATAACTCTGATGTGTTTCACTATACTATAACTCTGATGTGTTTCACTATTCTATTACTCTGATGTGTTTCACTATTCTATAACTCTGATGTGTTTCACTATTCTATAACTCTGATGTGTTTCACTATTCTATAACTCAGATGTGTTTCACTATATTATAACTCCGATGTGTTTCACTATTCTATAACTCTGATGTGTTTCACTATTCTATAACTCTGTGTTTCACTATATTATAACTCTGATGTGTTTCACTATTCTATAACTCTATAACTCTGATGTGTTTCACTATTCTATAACTCTATAACTCTGATGTGTTTCACTATTCTATAACTCTATAACTCTGATGTGTTTCACTATTCTATAACTCTGATGTGTTTCACTATTCTATAACTCCGATGTGTTTCACTATTCTATAACTCTGATGTGTTTCACTATTCTATAACTCTGATGTGTTCCACTATACTGTAACTCTATAACTCTGATGTGTTTCACTATTCTATAACTCTATAACTCTGATGTGTTTCACTATTCTATAACTCTGATGTGCTTCACTATTCTATAACTCTGATGTGTTTCACTATTCTATAACTCTGATGTGTTTCACTATTCTATAACTCTGATGTGTTTCACTATTCTATAACTCTGATGTGTTTCACTATTCTATAACTCTGATGTGTTTCACTATTCTATAACTCTATAACTCGGATGTGTTTTACTATACTAAAACTCTATAACTCTATAACTCTGATGTGTTTCACTATATTATAACTCTGATGTGTTTCACTATTCTATAACTCTGATGTGTTTCACTATTCTATAACTCTGATGTGTTTCATTATTCTATAACTCTGATGTGTTTCACTATTCTATAACTCTATAATTCTGATGTGTTTCACTATTCTATAACTCTATAACTCTATAACTCTGATGTGTTTCACTATTCTATAACTCTATAACTCTATAACTCTGATGTGTTTCACTATACTATAACTCTTTGTTTCACTATTCTATAACTCTGATGTGTTTCACTATTCTATAACTCTGATGTGTTTCACTATTCTATAACTTTGATGTGTTTCACTCTTCTATAACTCTATAATTCTGATGTGTTTCACTATTCTATAACTCTATAACTCTATAACTCTGATGTGTTTCACTATTCTATAACTCTATAACTCTATAACTCTGATGTGTTTCACTATACTATAACTCTGTGTTTCACTATTCAATAACTCTGATGTGTTTCACTATTCTATAACTCTGATGTGTTTCACTATTCTATAACTTTGATGTGTTTCACTATTCTATAACTCTGATATGTTTCAATATACTATAACTCTGATGTTTTTCACTATTCTATAACTCTGATGTGTTTCACTATTCTATAACTCTGATGTGTTTCACTATATTATAACTCTGATGTGTTTTACTATTCTATAACTCTGTTTCACTATACTATAACTCTGATGTGTTTCACTATATTGTAACTCTGATGTGTTTCACTATTCTGTAACTCTGTGTTTCACTATTCTATAACTCTGATGTGTTTCACTATATTATAACTGTGATGTGCTTCACTATTCTATAACTCTATAACTCTGATGTGCTTCACTATTCTATAACTCTGATGTGTTTCACTATACTATAACTCTGATGTGTTTCACTATTCTATAACTCTGATGTGTTTCACTATTCTATACCTCTGATGTGTTTCACTATTCTATAACTCAGATGTGTTTCCCTATATTATAACTCCGATGTGTTTCACTATTCTATAACTCTGATGTGTTTCACTATTCTATAACTCTGTGTTTCACTATATCATAACTCTGATGTGTTTCACTATTCTATAACTCTATAACTCTGATGTGTTTCACTATTCTATAACTCTATATCTCTGATGTGTTTCACTATTCTATAACTCTATAACTCTGATGTGTTTCACTATTCTATAACTCTGATGTGTTTCACTATTCTATAACTCTATAACTCTGATGTGTTTCACTATACTATAACTCTGATGTGTTTCACTATACTATAACTCTGATGTGTTTCACTATTCTATAACTCTATAACTCTGATGTGTTTCACTATTCTATAACTCTGATGTGTTTCACTATTCTATAACTCTATAACTCTGATGTGCTTCACTATTCTATAACTCTGATGTGTTTCACTATACTCTAACTCTGATGTGTTTCACTATTCTATAACTCTGATGTGTTTCACTATTCTATAACTCTGATGTGTTTCACTATTCTATAACTCTGATGTGTTTCACTATTCTATAACTCAGATGTGTTTCACTATATTATAACTCCGATGTGTTTCACTATTCTATAACTCTGATGTGTTTCACTATTCTATAACTCTGTGTTTCACTATATTATAACTCTGATGTGTTTCACTGTTCTATAACTCTATAACTCTGATGTGTTTCACTATTCTATAACTCTATAACTCTGATGTGTTTCACTATTCTATAACTCTATAACTCTGATGTGTTTCACTATTCTATAACTCTGATGTGTTTCACTATTCTATAACTCTATAACTCTGATGTGTTTCACTATACTATAACTCTGAAGTGTTTCACTATACTATAACTCTGATGTGTTTCACTATTCTATAACTCTGATGTGTTTCACTATTCTATAACTTTGATGTGTTTCACTCTTCTATAACTCTATAATTCTGATGTGTTTCACTATTCTATAACTCTATAACTCTATAACTCTGATGTGTTTCACTATTCTATAACTCTATAACTCTATAACTCTGATGTGTTTCACTATACTATAACTCTGTGTTTCACTATTCAATAACTCTGATGTGTTTCACTATTCTATAACTCTGATGTGTTTCACTATTCTATAACTCTGATGTGTTTCACTATTCTATAACTCTGATGTGTTTCACTATATTATAACTCTGATGTGTTTCACTATTCTATAACTCTATAACTCTATAACTCTGATGTGTTTCACTATACTATAACTCTGTGTTTCACTATTCAATAACTCTGATGTGTTTCACTATTCTATAACTCTGATGTGTTTCACTATTCTATAACTTTGATGTGTTTCACTATTCTATAACTCTGATATGTTTCAATATACTATAACTCTGATGTTTTTCACTATTCTATAACTCTGATGTGTTTCACTATTCTATAACTCTGATGTGTTTCACTATATTATAACTCTGATGTGTTTTACTATTCTATAACTCTGTTTCACTATACTATAACTCTGATGTGTTTCACTATATTGTAACTCTGATGTGTTTCACTATTCTGTAACTCTGTGTTTCACTATTCTATAACTCTGATGTGTTTCACTATATTATAACTGTGATGTGCTTCACTATTCTATAACTCTATAACTCTGATGTGCTTCACTATTCTATAACTCTGATGTGTTTCACTATACTATAACTCTGATGTGTTTCACTATTCTATAACTCTGATGTGTTTCACTATTCTATAACTCTGATGTGTTTCACTATTCTATACCTCTGATGTGTTTCACTATTCTATAACTCAGATGTGTTTCACTATATTATAACTCCGATGTGTTTCACTATTCTATAACTCTGATGTGTTTCACTATTCTATAACTCTGTGTTTCACTATATTATAACTCTGATGTGTTTCACTATTCTATAACTCTATAACTCTGATGTGTTTCACTATTCTATAACTCTATATCTCTGATGTGTTTCACTATTCTATAACTCTATAACTCTGATGTGTTTCACTATTCTATAACTCTGATGTGTTTCACTATTCTATAACTCTATAACTCTGATGTGTTTCACTATACTATAACTCTGATGTGTTTCACTATACTATAACTCTGATGTGTTTCACTATTCTATAACTCTATAACTCTGATGTGTTTCACTATTCTATAACTCTGATGTGTTTCACTATTCTATAACTCTATTACTCTGATGTGCTTCACTATTCTATAACTCTGATGTGTTTCACTATACTATAACTCTGATGTGTTTCACTATTCTATAACTCTGATGTGTTTCACTATTCTATAACTCTGATGTGTTTCACTATTCTATAACTCTGATGTGTTTCACTATTCTATAACTCAGATGTGTTTCACTATATTATAACTCCGATGTGTTTCACTATTCTATAACTCTGATGTGTTTCACTATTCTATAACTCTGTGTTTCACTATATTATAACTCTGATGTGTTTCACTATTCTATAACTCTATAACTCTGATGTGTTTCACTATTCTATAACTCTATAACTCTGATGTGTTTCACTATTCTATAACTCTATAACTCTGATGTGTTTCACTATTCTATAACTCTGATGTGTTTCACTATTCTATAACTCTATAACTCTGATGTGTTTCACTATACTATAACTCTGAAGTGTTTCACTATACTATAACTCTGATGTGTTTCACTATTCTATAACTCTGATGTGTTTCACTATTCTATAATTCTGATGTGTTTCACTATTCTATAACTCTATAACTCTATAACTCTGATGTGTTTCACTATTCTATAACTCTATAACTCTATAACTCTGATGTGTTTCACTATACTATAACTCTGTGTTTCACTATTCAATAACTCTGATGTGTTTCACTATTCTATAACTCTGATGTGTTTCACTATTCTATAACTTTGATGTGTTTCACTATTCTATAACTCTATAACTCTGATATGTTTAAATATACTATAACTCTGATGTTTTTCACTATTCTATAACTCTGATGTGTTTCACTATTCTATAACTCTGATGTGTTTCACTATATTATAACTCTGATGTGTTTCACTATTCTATAACTCTGATGTGTTTCACTATTCTATAACTCTGTTTCACTATACTATAACTCTGATGTGTTTCACTATATTGTAACTCTGATGTGTTTCACTATTCTGTAACTCTGTGTTTCACTATTCTATAACTCTGATGTGTTTCACTATATTATAACTGTGATGTGCTTCACTATTCTATAACTCTATAACTCTGATGTGCTTCACTATTCTATAAATCTGATGTGTTTCACTATACTATAACTCTGATGTGTTTCACTATTCTATAACTCTGATGTGTTTCACTATTCTATAACTCTATAACTCTGATGTGTTTCACTATTCTATAACTCTATAACTCTGATGTGTTTCACTATTCTATAACTCTGATGTGTTTCACTATTCTATAACTCTATAACTCTGATGTGTTTCACTATACTATAACTCTGATGTGTTTCACTATACTATAACTCTGATGTGTTTCACTATTCTATAACTCTATAACTCTGATGTGCTTCACTATTCTATAACTCTGATGTGTTTCACTATACTATAACTCTGATGTGTTTCACTATTCTATAACTCTGATGTGTTTCACTATTCTATAACTCTGATGTGTTTCACTATTCTATAACTCTGATGTGTTTCACTATTCTATAACTCAGATGTGTTTCACTATATTATAACTCCGATGTGTTTCACTATTCTATAACTCTGATGTGTTTCACTATTCTATAACTCTGTGTTTCACTATATTATAACTCTGATGTGTTTCACTATTCTATAACTCTATAACTCTGATGTGTTTCACTATTCTATAACTCTATAACTCTGATGTGTTTCACTATTCTATAACTCTATAACTCTGATGTGTTTCACTATTCTATAACTCTGATGTGTTTCACTATTCTATAACTCTATAACTCTGATGTGTTTCACTATACTATAACTCTGAAGTGTTTCACTATACTATAACTCTGATGTGTTTCACTATTCTATAACTCTGATGTGTTTCACTATTCTATAACTTTGATGTGTTTCACTCTTCTATAACTCTATAATTCTGATGTGTTTCACTATTCTATAACTCTATAACTCTATAACTCTGATGTGTTTCACTATTCTATAACTCTATAACTCTATAACTCTGATGTGTTTCACTATACTATAACTCTGTGTTTCACTATTCAATAACTCTGATGTGTTTCACTATTCTATAACTCTGATGTGTTTCACTATTCTATAACTTTGATGTGTTTCACTATTCTATAACTCTATAACTCTGATATGTTTAAATATACTATAACTCTGATGTTTTTCACTATTCTATAACTCTGATGTGTTTCACTATTCTATAACTCTGATGTGTTTCACTATATTATAACTCTGATGTGTTTCACTATTCTATAACTCTGTGTTTCACTATTCTATAACTCTGATGTGTTTCACTATATTATAACTGTGATGTGCTTCACTATTCTATAACTCTATAACTCTGATGTGCTTCACTATTCTATAACTCTGATGTGTTTCACTATACTATAACTCTGATGTGTTTCACTATTCTATAACTCTGATGTGTTTCACTATTCTATAACTCTATAACTCTGATGTGTTTCACTATTCTATAACTCTATAACTCTGATGTGTTTCACTATTCTATAACTCTATAACTCTGATTTGTTTCACTATTCTATAAATCTTATGTGTTTCACTATTCTATAACTCAGATGTGTTTCACTATATTATAACTCCGATGTGTTTCACTATTCTATAACTCTGATGTGTTTCACTATTCTATAACTCTGTGTTTCACTATATTATAACTCTGATGTGTTTCACTATTCTATAACTCTATAACTCTGATGTGTTTCACTATTCTATAACTCTATAACTCTGATGTGTTTCACTATTCTATAACTCTATAACTCTGATGTGTTTCACTATTCTATAACTCTGATGTGTTTCACTATTCTATAACTCTATAACTCTGATGGGTTTCACTATACTATAACTCTGATGTGTTTCACTATTCTTTAACTATAACTTTGATGTGTTTCACTATTCTATAACTCTGATGTGTTTCACTATATTATAACTCTGATGTGCTTCACTATTCTATAACTCTGATGTGTTTCACTATACTATAACTCTGATGTGTTTCACTTTTCTATAACTCTGATGTGTTTCACTATTCTATAACTCTATAACTCTGATGTGTTTCACTATTCTATAACTCTATAACTCTGATGTGCTTCACTATACTATAACTCTATAACTCTGATGTGTTTCACTATTCTATAACTCTGTGTTTCACTATTCTATAACTCTGATGTGTTTCACTATTCTATAACTCTATAACTCTGATCTGTTTAAATATACTATAACTCTGATGTTTTTCACTATTCTATAACTCTGATGTGTTTCACTCTTCTATAACTCTATAATTCTGATGTGTTTCACTATTCTATAACTCTATAACTCTATAACTCTGATGTGTTTCACTATTCTATAACTCTATAACTCTATAACTCTGATGTGTTTCACTATACTATAACTCTGTGTTTCACTATTCAATAACTCTGATGTGTTTCACTATTCTATAACTCTGATGTGTTTCACTATTCTATAACTTTGATGTGTTTCACTATTCTATAACTCTATAACTCTGATATGTTTAAATATACTATAACTCTGATATTTTTCACTATTCTATAACTCTGATGTGTTTCACTATTCTATAACTCTGATGTGTTTCACTATATTATAACTCTGATGTGTTTCACTATTCTATAACTCTGATGTGTTTCACTATTCTATAACTCTGTTTCACTATACTATAACTCTGATGTGTTTCACTATATTGTAACTCTGATGTGTTTCACTATTCTGTAACTCTGTGTTTCACTATTCTATAACTCTGATGTGTTTCACTATATTATAACTGTGATGTGCTTCACTATTCTATAACTCTATAACTCTGATGTGCTTCACTATTCTATAACTCTGATGTGTTTCACTATACTATAACTCTGATGTGTTTCACTATTCTATAACTCTGATGTGTTTCACTATTCTATAACTCTGATGTGTTTCACTATTCTATAACTCTATAACTCTGATGTGTTTCACTATTCTATAACTCTATAACTCTGATTTGTTTCACTATTCTATAAATCTTATGTGTTTCACTATTCTATAACTCAGATGTGTTTCACTATATTATAACTCCGATGTGTTTCACTATTCTATAACTCTGATGTGTTTCACTATTCTATAACTCTGTGTTTCACTATATTATAACTCTGATGTGTTTCACTATTCTATAACTCTATAACTCTGATGTGTTTCACTATTCTATAACTCTATAACTCTGATGTGTTTCACTATTCTATAACTCTATAACTCTGATGTGTTTCACTATTCTATAACTCTGATGTGTTTCACTATTCTATAACTCTATAACTCTGATGTGTTTCACTATACTATAACTCTGATGGGTTTCACTATACTATAACTCTGATGTGTTTCACTATTCTTTAACTATAACTTTGATGTGTTTCACTATTCTATAACTCTGATGTGTTTCACTATATTATAACTCTGATGTGCTTCACTATTCTATAACTCTGATGTGTTTCACTATACTATAACTCTGATGTGTTTCACTATTCTATAACTCTGATGTGTTTCACTATTCTATAACTCTATAACTCTGATGTGTTTCACTATTCTATAACTCTATAACTCTGATGTGCTTCACTATACTATAACTCTATAACTCTGATGTGTTTCACTATTCTATAACTCTGTGTTTCACTATTCTATAACTCTGATGTGTTTCACTATTCTATAACTCTGATGTGTTTCACTATTCTATAACTCTGATGTGTTTCACTATTCTATAACTCCGATGTGTTTCACAATTCTATAACTCTATAACTCTGATGTGTTTCACTATTATATAACTCTATAACTCTGATGTGTTTCACTATTCTATAACTCTATAACTCTGATGTGTTTCACTATTCTATAACTCTATAACTCTGATGTGTTTCACTATTCTATAACTCTGATGTGTTTCACTATACTATAACTCTGATGTGCTTCACTATTCTATAACTCTGATGTGTTTCACTATACTATAACTCTATAACTCTGATGTGTTTCACTATTCTATAACTCTGATGTGTTTCACTATTCTATAACTCTGATGTGTTTCACTATTCTATAACTCTATAACTCTGATGTGTTTCACTATTCTATAATTCTGATGTGTTTCACTATTCTATAACTCTATAACTCTGATGTGTTTCACTATTCTATAACTCTGATGTGCTTCACTATTCTATAACTCTGATGTGTTTCACTATTCTATAACTCTGATGTGTTTCACTATTCTATAAATCTATAACTCTGATGTGTTTCACTATTCTATAACTCTGATGTGTTTCACTATTCTATAACTCTATAACTCTGATGTGTTTCACTATTCTATAACTCTATAACTCTGATGTGTTTCACTATACTATAACACTATAACTCTGATGTGTTTCACTATTCTATAACTCTGATGTGTTTCACTATACTATAACTCTGATGTGCTTCACTATTCTATAACTCTGATGTGTTTCACTATACTATAACTCTATAACTCTGATGTGTTTCACTATTCTATAACTCTGATGTGTTTCACTATTCTATAACTCTGATGTGTTTCACTATTCTATAACTCTATAACTCTGATGTGTTTCACTATTCTATAATTCTGATGTGTTTCACTATTCTATAACTCTATAACTCTGATGTGTTTCACTATTCTATAACTCTGATGTGCTTCACTATTCTATAACTCTGATGTGTTTCACTATTCTATAACTCTGATGTGTTTCACTATTCTATAACTCTGATGTGTTTCACTATTCTATAAATCTATAACTCTGATGTGTTTCACTATTCTATAACTCTGATGTGTTTCACTATTCTATAACTCTATAACTCTGATGTATTTCACTATTCTATAACTCTATAACTCTGATGTGTTTCACTATACTATAACACTATAACTCTGATGTGTTTCACTATTCTATAACTCTGTGTTTCACTATTCTATAACTCTGATGTGTTTCACTATTCTATAACTCTGATGTGTTTCACTATTCCATAACTCTGATGTGTTTCACTATTCTATAACTCTATAACTCTGATGTGTTTCACTATTCTATAACTCTATAACCCTGATGTGTTTCACTATTCTATAACTCTATAACTCTGATGTGTTTCACTATTCTATAACTCTGATGTGCTTCACTATTCTATAACACTATAACTCTGATGTGTTTCACTATTCTATAACTCTGATGTGCTTCACTATTCTATAAATCTGATGTGTTTCACTATACTATAACTCTATAACTCTGATGTGTTTCACTATTCTATAACTCTGATGTGTTTCACTATTCTATAACTCTGATGTGTTTCACTATTCTATAACTCTGATGTGTTTCACTATTCTATAACTCTATAACTCTGATGTGTTTCACTATTCTATATCTCTGATGTGTTTCACTATTCTATAACTCTATAACTCTGATGTGTTTCACTATTCTATAACTCTGATGTGCTTCACTATTCTATAACTCTGATGTGTTTCACTATTCTATAACTCTGATGTGTATCACTATTCTATAACTCTGATGTGTTTCACTATTCTATAACTCTATAACTCTGATGTGTTTCACTATTCTATAACTCTGATGTGCTTCACTATTCTATAACTCTGATGTGTTTCACTATTCTATAACTCTGATGTGTTTCACTATTCTATAACTCTATAACTCTGATGTGTTTCACTATACTATAACTCTGATGTGTTTCACTATTCTATAACTCTGATGTGTTTCACTATTCTATAACTCTGATGTGTTTCACTATTCTATAACTATAACTTTGATGGGTTTCACTATTCTATAACTCTGATGTGTTTCACTATATTATAACTCTGATGTGCTTCACTATTGTATAACTCTGATGTGTTTCACTATACTATAACTCTGATGTGTTTCACTATTCTATAACTCTTTAACTCTGATGTGTTTCACTATTCTATAACTCTATAACTGATGTGTTTCACTGTTGTATAACTCTATAACTCTGATGTGTTTCACTATTCTATAACTCTGATGTGTTTCACTATTCTATAACTCTATAACTCTGATGTGTTTCACTATACTATAACTCTGATGTGTTTCACTATACTATAACTCTGATGTGTTTCACTATTCTATAACTCTGATGTGTTTCACTATTCTATAACTACAACTTTGATGTGTTTCACTATTCTATAACTCTGATGTGTTTCACTATATTATAACTCTGATGTGCTTCACTATTGTATAACTCTATAACTCTGATGTGTTTCACTATTCTATAACTCTATAACTCTGATGTGTTTCACTATACTATAACTCTATAACTCTGATGTGTTTCACTATTCTATAACTCTGATGTGCTTCACTATTCTATAACTCTATAACTCTGATGTGTTTCACTATTCTATAACTCTGATGTGCTTCACTATTCTAATTGCAGTCGCTGTACTCGCCTTACGGCGAGGATAGCTGTGCTACAAGCCCAGCTTCAGACGCAATCGCTAGGCAAGGGTAATTTCAGTGTAGGAAAGGATGAAACCGCGTCTGTGCCACCAGTAAGTACAGATAGTAGTATAAATCCCCTGGCACAGTCCCCGCAGCCGGACAACTTTCTCACGGTTTCTGGAAGGAAATGCTGTAGGAACGCTCAACCGGTGTCGCTCATTCAGCCGACAGAAACTTTCAACCGGTTTTCCCCATTAAGCAGCGGGTCGGAGTCAGAGGCCGAGTCTTCTCTGGTCTCTACTCCTCCCGTTACGGGGTCTGAGACGTCGAAGCTTCCCACCATTAGCTCTGACAAATTGAAAACTCTAGTCATTGGCGACTCCATTACCCGCAGTATTAGACTTAAAACGAATCATCCAGCGATCATACACTGTTTACCGGGGGGCAGGGCTACCGACGTTAAGGCTAATCTGAAGATGGTGCTGGCTAAAGCTAAAACTGGCGAGTGTAGAGAGTATAGAGATATTGTTATCCACGTCGGCACCAACGATGTTAGGATGAAACAGTCAGAGATCACCAAGCGCAACATAGCTTCTGCGTGTAAATCAGCTAGAAAGATGTGTCGGCATCGAGTAATTGTCTCTGGCCCCCTCCCAGTTAGGGGGAGTGATGAGCTCTACAGCAGAGTCTCACAACTCAATCGCTGGTTGAAAACTGTTTTCTGCCCCTCCCAAAAGATAGAATTTGTAGATAATTGGCCCTCTTTCTGGGACTCACCCACAAACAGGACCAAGCCTGACCTGCTGAGGAGTGACGGACTCCATCCTAGCTGGAGGGGTGCTCTCATTTTATCTACCAACATAGACAGGGCTCTAACTCCTCTAGCTCCACAATGAAATAGGGTGCAGGCCAGGCAGCAGGCTGTTAGCCAGCCTGCCAGCATAGTGGAGTCTGCCACTAGCACAGTCAGTGTAGTCAGCTCAGCTATCACCATTGAGACCGTGTCTGTGCCTCGACCTAGGTTGGGCAAAACTAAACATGGCGGTGTTCGCCTTAGCAATCTCACTAGGATAAAGACCACCTCCATTCCTGTCATTATTGAAAGAGATCATGATACCTCACATCTCAAAATAGGGCTACTTAATGTTAGATCCCTTACTTCAAAGGCAATTATAGTCAATGAACTAATCACTGATCATAATCTTGATGTGATTGGCCTGACTGAAACATGGCTTAAGCCTGATGAATTTACTGTGTTAAATGAGGCCTCACCTCCTGGCTACACTAGTGACCATATCCCCCGTGCATCCCGCAAAGGCGGAGGTGTTGCTAACATTTACGATAGCAAATTTCAATTTACAAAAAAAAAAATGACGTTTTCGTCTTTTGAGCTTCTAGTCATGAAATCTATGCAGCCTACTCAATCACTTTTTATAGCTACTGTTTACAGGCCTCCTGGGCCATATACAGCGTTCCTCACTGAGTTCCCTGAATTCCTATCGGACCTTGTAGTCATAGCGGATAATATTCTAATCTTTGGTGACTTTAATATTCACATGGAAAAGTCCACAGACCCACTCCAAAAGGCTTTCGGAGCCATCATCGACTCAGTGGGTTTTGTCCAACATGTCTCTGGACCCACTCACTGTCACAGTCATACGCTGGACCTAGTTTTGTCCCATGGAATAAATGTTGTGGATCTTAATGTTTTTCCTCATAATCCTGGACTATCGGACCACCATTTTATTACGTTTGCAATTGCAACAAATAATCTGCTCAGACCCCAACCAAGGATCATCAAAAGTCGTGCTATAAATTCACAGACAACACAAAGATTCCTTGATGTCCTTCCAGATTCCCTCTGTCTATCCAAGGACGCCAGAGGACAAAAATCAGTTAACCACCTAACTGAGGAACTCAACTTAACCTTGCGCAATACCCTAGATGCAGTTGCACCCCTAAAAACTAAAAACATTTCTCATAAGAAACTAGCTCCCTGGTACACAGAAAATACCCGAGCTCTGAAGCAAGCTTCCAGAAAATTGGAACGGAAATGGCGCCACACCAAACTGGAAGTGTTCCGACTAGCTTGGAAAGACAGTACTGTGCAGTACCGAAGAGCCCTTACTGCTGCTCGATCATCCTATTTTTCTAACTTAATTGAGGAAAATAAGAACAATCCGAAATTCCTTTTTGATACTGTCGCAAAGCTAACTAAAAAGCAGCATTCCCCAAGAGAGGATGACTTTCACTTTAGCAGTGATGAATTCATGAACTTCTTTGAGGAAAAGATTATGATTATTAGAAAGCAAATTACGGACTCCTCCTTAAATCTGCGTATTCCTTCAAAGCTCAGTTGTCCTGAGTCTGCACAACTCTGCCAGGACCTAGGATCAAGAGAGACGCTCAAGTGTTTTAGTACTATATCTCTTGACACAATGATGAAAATAATCATGGCCTCTAAACCTTCAAGCTGCATACTGGACCCTATTCCAACTAAACTACTGAAAGAGCTGCTTCCTGTGCTTGGCCCTCCTACGTTGAACATAATAAACGGCTCTCTATCCACCGGATGTGTACCAAACTCACTAAAAGTGGCAGTAATAAAGCCTCTCTTGAAAAAGCCAAACCTTGACCCAGAAAATATAAAAAACTATCGGCATATATCGAATCTTCCATTCCTCTCAAAAATTTTAGAAAAGGCTGTTGCGCAACAACTCACTGCCTTCCTGAAGACAAACAATGTATACGAAATGCTTCAGTCTGGTTTTAGACCCCATCATAGCACTGAGACGGCACTTGTGAAGGTGGTAAATTACATTTTAATGGCATCGGACCGAGGCTCTGCATCTGTCCTCGTGCTCCTAGACCTTAGTGCTGCTTTTGATACCATCGATCACCACATTCTTTTGGAGAGATTGGAAACCCAAATTGGTCTACATGGACAAGTTCTGGCCTGGTTTAGATCTTATCTGTCGGAAAGATATCAGTTTGTCTCTGTGAATGGTTTGTCCTCTGACAAATCAACTGTAAATTTCGGTGTTCCTCAAGGTTCCTTTTTAGGACCACTATTGTTTTCACTATATATTTTACCTCTTGGGGATGTTATTCGAAAACATAATGTTAACTTTCACTGCTATGCGGATGACACACAGCTGTACATTTCAATTAAACATGGTGAAGCCCCAAAATTGCCCTTGCTAGAAGAATGTGTTTCAGACATAAGGAAGTGGATGGCTGCAAACTTTCTACTTTTAAACTCGGACAAAACAGAGATGCTTGTTCTAGGTCCCAAGAAACAAAGAGATCTTCTGTTGAATCTGACAATTAATCTTAATGGTTGTACAGTCGTCTCAAATAAAACTGTGAAGGACCTCGGCGTTACTCTGGACCCTGATCTCTCTTTTGAAGAACATATCAAGACCATTTCAAGGACAGCTTTTTTCCATCTACGTAACATTGCAAAAATCAGAAACTTTCTGTCCAAAAATGATGCAGAAAAATTAATCCATGCTTTTGTCACTTCCAGGTTAGACTACTGCAATGCTCTACTTTCCGGCTACCCGGATAAAGCACTAAATAAACTTCAGTTAGTGCTAAATACGGCTGCTAGAATCCTGACTAGAACCAAAAAAATTGATCATATTACTCCAGTGCTAGCCTCTCTACACTGGCTTCCTGTCAAAGCAAGGGCTGATTTCAAGGTTTTACTGCTAACCTACAAAGCATTACATGGGCTTGCTCCTACCTATCTCTCTGATTTGGTCCTGCCGTACATACCTAGACGTACGCTACGGTCACAAGACGCAGGCCTCCTAATTGTCCCTAGAATTTTTAAGCAAACAGCTGGAGGCAGGGCTTTCTCCTATAGAGCTCCATTTTTATGGAACGGTCTGCCTACCCATGTCAGAGACGCAAACTCGGTCTCAACCTTTAAGTCTCTACTGAAGACTCATCTCTTCAGTGGGTCATATGATTGAGTGTAGTCTGGCCCAGGAGTGGGAGGGTGAACGGAAAGGCTCTGGAGCAACGAACCGCCCTTGCTGTCTCTGCCTGGCCGGTTCCCCTCTTTCCACTGGGATTCTCTGCCTCTAACCCTATTACAGGGGCTGAGTCACTGGCTTTACTGGGGCTCTCTCATGCCGTCCCTGGAGGGGGTGCATCACCTGAGTGGGTTGAGTCACTGATGTGGTCATCCTGTCTGGGTTGGCGGCCCCCACCCCCCCCCCCCCCCCCCTTGGGTTGTGCCGTGGCGGAGGTCTTTGTGGGCTATACTCAGCCTTGCCTCAGGATGGTAAGTTGGTGGTTGAAGATATCCCTCTAGTGGTGTGGGGGCTGTGCTTTGGCAAAGTGGGTGGGGTTATATCCTTCCTGTTTGGCCCTGTCCGGGGGTGTCCTCGGAGTGGGCCACAGTGTCTCCTGACCCCTCCTGTCTCAGCCTCCAGTATTTATGCTGCAGTAGTTTATGTGTCGGGGGGCTAGGGTCAGTTTGTTATATCTGGAGTACTTCTCCTGTCCGATTCGGTGTCCTGTGTGAATCTAAGTGTGCGTTCTCTAATTCTCTCCTTCTCTCTTTCTCTCTCTCGGAGGACCTGAGCCCTAGGACCATGCCCCAGGACTACCTGACATGATGACTCCTTGCTGTCCCCAGTCCACCTGGCTGTGCTGCTGCTCCAGTTTCAACTGTTCTGCCTTATTATTATTCGACCATGCTGGTCATTTATGAACATTTGAACATCTTGGCCATGTTCTGTTATAATCTCCACCCGGCACAGCCAGAAGAGGACTGGCCATCCCACATATGCTCTCTCTAATTCTCTCTTTCTTTCTCTCTCTCGGAGGACCTGAGCCCTAGGACCATGCCCCAGGAATACCTGACATGATGACTCCTTGCTGTCCCCAGTCCACCTGACTGTGCTGCTGCTCCAGTTTCAACTATTCTGCCTTATTATTCGACCATGCTGGTCATCTATGAACATTT
Source organism: Oncorhynchus clarkii lewisi (assembly GCF_045791955.1). Lineage (NCBI taxonomy): Eukaryota > Metazoa > Chordata > Actinopteri > Salmoniformes > Salmonidae > Oncorhynchus > Oncorhynchus clarkii. The sequence goes on along the minus strand of NW_027257931.1, from coordinate 149,314 downwards.
GAACATCTTGACCATGTTTTGTTATAATCTCCACCCGGCACAGCCAGAAGAGGACTGGCCACCCCACATAGCCTGGTTCCTCTCTAGGTTTCTTCCTAGGTTTTGGCCTTTCTAGGGAGTTTTTCCTAGCCACCGTGCTTCTACACCTGCATTGCTTGCTGTTTGGGGTTTTAGGCTGGGTTTCTGTACAGCACTTTGAGATATCAGCTGATGTACGAAGGGCTATATAAATAAATTTGATTTGATTTTGATTTGATTCATTCTATAACTCTGATGTGTTTCACTATACTATAACTCTATAACTCTGATGTGTTTCACTATTTTATAACTCTGATGTGTTTCACTATTCTATAACTCTGATGTGTTTCACTATTCTATAACTCTATAACTCTGATGTGTTTCACTATTCTATAACTCTGATGTGTTTCACTATTCTATAACTCTATAACTCTGATGTGTTTCACTATTCTGTAACTCTGATGTGTTTCACTATTCTGTAACTCTGATGTGTTTCACTATTCTATAACTCTATAACTCTGCTGTGTTTCACCATTCTGTAACTCTGATGTGTTTCACTGTTCTATAACTCTATAACTCTGCTGTGTTTCACTATTCTATAACTCTGATGTGTTTCACTATTCTATAACTCTATAACTCTGATGTGTTTCACTATTCTATAATCTGATATATCTGATGTTGTAACGCCTGTCGTCGGAAGGAGTGGACCAAAGCGCAGCCTGAAAAGTTTCCATGATTTTTTTATTATCAAAAAACACTTGAACAAAGTAAAAAATACATGAGAACAGTTCTGTCAGATAACAGAGACTAAACAGAAAATAACTACCCACAAACACAGTTGGGAAAAAGTCTGAGTATGAGTATGATTCCACCACTACCCCAGTGTTACTGCCCCCCTTTCCCTCAGGCTCACACCTCCCCCTACTCCTCCATACTCCCCCAGCTCCACACCAACCTACACACACCAGCCTACACAAACACACACACACACACACACACACACACACACACACACACACACACACACGCACACACACACACACACACACACCAGACACACAGTATGACACAAAGTATGACACACAGACACCTCTCTCCCTCCCTCTCTCTTCCCATCATCACTCAGTCTTCCACAGGGTCTCAGACCCATTATTTTGCAGCCTCTGGGTCAGCCACCTCCGGCTTCGAGGCAGTCTGGGGTGCCCTTGGCCTTTCTAAAACTCAGCAAAGCGCTGAAAGATAATGCCTTGGCATCAGCGTGGTGTCTCAGCGCGGCCGGCCATCTCTCCTTTCTGCTGTAGATCTGCTGTTATATAAAACTAGCACATGACTTGGAGCCCACAGGGACACACTGAGACAGGGTCAGACACTGGAGCCCACAGGGAGACACTGAGACAGGGTCAGACACTGTAGAATACAGGACCTGGAGCCCACAGGGACACACTGAGACAGGGTCAGACACTGTAGAGTACAGGACCTGGAGCCCACAGGGACACACTGAGACAGGGTCAGACACTGTAGAGTACAGGACCTGGAGCCCACAGGGACACACTGAGACAGGGTCAGACACTGTAGAGTACAGGACCTGGAGCCCACAGGGACACACTGAGACAGGGTCAGACACTGTAGAGTACAGTACCTGGAGCCCACAGGAACACACTGAGACAGGGTCAGACACTGTAGAGTACAGTACCTGGAGCCCACAGGGACACACTGAGACAGGGTCAGACGCTGTAGAGTACAGGACCTGGAGCCCACTGAGACCCTGAGACTAAACTCCTCCCTCTGCCACTGAACCCTGGACTACATGGCGGGCCGCCACCAGGTGGTGAGGGTTGGTAACAACACATCCATCACGTTAATCCTCAACACCCTGGTGCCCCTCAGAGTCGCGTGCTCAGTCCCCACCTGCCCTGAATGACCAGTCTCCACTGACCATACTATGTTAGAGCAGAGCCCCACCTGCCCTGAATGACCAGTCTCCACTGACCGTACTATATTAAAGCAGAGCCCCACCTGCCCTGAATTACCAGTCTCCACTGACCATACTATATTAAAGCAGAGCCCCACCTGCCCTGAATTACCAGTCTCCACTGACCATACTATATTAAATCATTAAATAGTGTTTATCCGTGGCTTAATTGCCTGCTACATAAAATTATTTGACATTATTTCAGTCAATCTGATTTAGAAATTAATCAGGCTTGTTTTTTACGTTTGTTTAATACAAAAGCCCTTTTTGTGGATGTTATTGGATGTAAATATGAATTAATAGTGAATGGTCTTGTGGTTGTAGTCTCCATGTTAATACCTAGCTGTCTACAGTATATCTGTACTATAACCTAGTGTGGGAGTGTCTTTATCTCATGTTGTCCCTTTAGGACAATACTCCCTGCCACCAGCAGATGGCAGCTGGTCTACTCCTTCCCCAGCCTCTCCTCACTCCACCAGAAACACATTCTCATCATGTTCCTTACATTTAAGGTGTTACAATTCAGAGAACATACCACTGAAAGTTATTAGCATAAAAATGAATTAAATAATATCAAATACATTGGTGTGTTATGACATTGAGGCTGATATTTGTTATAAAAAAATAATTTTTATTTTGTTTGCAAGACTGTATTTTGAAATACACTTTGTTCCTTTATAATGAATAAATAAATAAACAACAAAAACAACAAAAACAAAAACCTAAAAACTTTCCATTGAGAAATTCTTTCCATTTCAGTCTACCTGGCTATTTTAATTACATTAGAATCATTTCAGTCTACCTGGCTATTTTAATTACATTAGAATCATTTCAGTCTACCTGGTGGTTTTAATTACATTAGAATCATTTCAGTCTACCTGGTGGTTTTAATTACATTCGAATCATTTCAGTCTACCTGGTGGTTTTAATTACATTAGAATCATTTCAGTCTACCTGGTGGTTTTAATTACATTAGAATCATTTCAGTCTACCTGGTGGTTTTAATTACATTCGAATCATTTCAGTCTACCTGGTGGTTTTAATTACATTAGAATCATTTCAGTCTACCTGGTGGTTTTAATTACATTCGAATCATTTCAGTCTACCTGGTGGTTTTAATTACATTAGAATCATTTCAGTCTACCTGGCTGTTTTAATTACATTAGAACCATTTCAATCTACCTGGCTGTTTTAATTACATTAGAATCCTTTCAGTCTACCTGGTGGTTTTAATTACATTAGAATCATTTCAGTCTACCTGGCTGTTTTAATTACATTAGAATCATTTCAGTCTACCTGGCTGTTTTAATTACATTAGAATCATTTCAGTCTACCTGGCTATTTTAATTACATTAGAATCATTTCAGTCTACCTGGTGGTTTTAATTACATTAGAATCATTTCAGTCTACCTGGTGGTTTTAATTACATTAGAATCATTTCAGTCTAACTGGCTGTTTTAATTACATAAGAATCATTTCAATCTACCTGGCTAGTTTAATTACATTATAATCATTTCAGTCTACCTGGTGGTTTTAATTACGTTAGAATCATTTCAGTCTACCTGGTGGTTTTAATTACATTCGGATCATTTCAGTCTACCTGATGGTTTTAATTACATTAGAATCATTTCAGTCTACCTGGCTGTTTTAATTACATAAGAATCATTTCAGTCTACCTGGCTATTTTAATTACATTAGAATCATTTCAGTCTACCTGGTGGTTTTAATTACATTAGAATCATTTCATTCTACATGGCTATTTTAATTACATTAGAATCATTTCATTCTACCTGGCTGTTTTAATTACATTATAATCATTTCTGTCTACCTGGCTGTTTTAATTACATTATATTCATTTCAGTCTACCTGGTGGTTTTAATTACATTAGAATCATTTCAGTCTACCTGGTGGTTTTAATTACATTATAATCATTTCAGTCTACCTGGTGGTTTTAATTACGTTAGAATCATTTCAGTCTACCTGGTGGTTTTAATTACATTCGGATCATTTCAGTCTACCTGATGGTTTTAATTACATTAGAATCATTTCAGTCTACCTGGCTGTTTTAATTACATAAGAATCATTTCAGTCTACCTGGCTATTTTAATTACATTAGAATCATTTCAGTCTACCTGGTGGTTTTAATTACATTAGAATCATTTCATTCTACATGGCTATTTTAATTACATTAGAATCATTTCATTCTACCTGGCTGTTTTAATTACATTATAATCATTTCTGTCTACCTGGCTGTTTTAATTACATTATATTCATTTCAGTCTACCTGGTGGTTTTAATTACATTAGAATCATTTCAGTCTATCTGGTGGTTTTAATTACATTAGAATAATTTCAGTCTACCTGGAGGTTTTAATTACATTAGAATCATTTCAGTCTACCTGGCTATTTGAGTTACATTAGAATAATTTCAATCAACCTTGTTGTTGTAGTTACATTAAGGACAACCTTCCCCGGGGTGGTTTGTGTACAAGGTCACTCCGATCGACATTCCTCCGTCACAAAGCTACAATACAATGTAATTTCCATCCTCATCTGATCCTACCCAGAATGCCCCTCTGGTCAGCAGTAATAGAATGACCTTTTCTCCCATTGCTCTTCAACCTTTCAACAACAACAATCCACCTTGATCTGTTTGTTCATTGTCCATATATAATACTCACTTCCATTGTCATCACTGTCATCCTCCAGTAGAACAAAGAAAACACAAGGATGAGAAAACACAAGGATGAGAAAACACAAGGATGAGAAAACACAAGGACCTCCTCTTCTCTCTCTCCACTCTCTCTTCCTGTCCTTGCTGACCGACAGGACAGTAATGTGGATAGGCCCAGGCTATTCCCCCATGGCTGCGGCACCTCCGCTTCTCTCTCTCCACTCTCTCCTCTGCTTTTTTCTCCACCCTCTCCTCAAACCTCTCTCTTCTTCCCTCTTCCTGTTCACAGGGGCTTTCTAATTTGGGCAGAAGTCCAGTCTTTCACGTCATCTCCCTCTCTGCCTGTTTGAACCTGAACACCTTCCCTCTCTGTTTGTCTGAACCTGAAAACTAACCCCGTCATTCATGTCATCTCCCTCTCCCTCTCTGTCTGACAAAGTTTTCAAATTTAGTATTTGAGTACTTTAAACTACATAATAGTGGGATGAAAGTAAACATGTAACTTCAATTACAACATCAGAAAACGGTTCTATTTTGACATCTGTAGTACCCTTTACAGACAGAATTCATGGTATGTTGCCTGTAAAAAAAACATTTTTAACCCAATTCATACAGTCCCAATTCAACCACATTCTTGCTGTGATAAGCCTTTTAAACAGTATCTAGTTTAGGCAGATCCTAAGGAACATTCTAAGACTAACATAATAAAACAATAGAAGGTAATATAGTGAGTTGAATGATGTTACTAGTCTGTTCAGCCTACAGGCGACCCAGCTGCACCATGCACATGACATCAAAAGTTATTGTGTTCATTAAACAGACAAGACACACTTACAGTAGGCTCCCCTGATCACAGTCAACCACATATATTTTACAGTAGGCTCCCCTGATCACAGTCAACCACATATAGTTTATAGTAGGCTCCCCTGATCACAGTCAACCACATATAGTTTATAGTAGGCTCCCCTGATCACAGTCAACCACATATAGTTTATAGTAGGCTCCCCTGATCACAGTCAACCACATATAGTTTACAGTAGGCTCCCCTGATCACAGTCAACCACATATATTTTATAGTAGGCTCCCCTGATCACAGTCAACCACATATAGTTTATAGTAGGCTCCCCTGATCACAGTCAACCACATATAGTTTATAGTAGGCTCCCCTGATCACAGTCAACCACATATAGTTTATAGTAGGCTCCCCTGATCACAGTCAACCACATATAGTTTACAGTAGGCTCCCCTGATCACAGTCAACCACATATAGTTTATAGTAGGCTCCCCTGATCACAGTCAACCACATATAGTTTATAGTAGGCTCCCCTGATCACAGTCAACCACATATATTTTACAGTAGGCTCCCCTGATCACAGTCAACCACATATAGTTTACAGTAGGCTCCCCTGATCACAGTCAACCACATATAGTTTATAGTAGGCTCCCCTGATCACAGTCAACCAAATATAGTTTATAGTAGGCTCCCCTGATCACAGTCAACCACATATAGTTTACAGTAGGCTCCCCTGATCACAGTCAACCACATATAGTTTATAGTAGGCTCCCCTGATCACAGTCAACCACATATAGTTTATAGTAGGCTCCCCTGATCACAGTCAACCACATATAGTTTATAGTAGGCTCCCCTGATCACAGTCAACCACATATATTTTACAGTAGGTTCCCCTGATCACAGTCAACCACATATAGTTTATAGTAGGCTCCCCTGATCACAGTCAACCACATATAGTTTACAGTAGGCTCCCCTGATCACAGTCAACCACATATAGTTTATAGTAGGCTAAGAAAATCATGAAATATAACAGAATAAAATACAAATAATATTTTCCCACACAATTTGCTTCACGGGCAACATGTGGATCCACTGTCATATAGAAAAGTTATATTTTGTAGCAGAGCCCAATGCAACCACATGCTTTTTTAACTGTGCCTCATATCTTTCCTACTCTAACTCTGCTTTGTGAGGGAACAGGCGTAGGGTCTTACATTGAGAGTGTCTTCATCTTGACACCCATGGAAAATAATAGCAATCTATATTTTCAAAAGCATGTGAGCCTGGTGTTCATATTTCACAACCTCAACAGGCTTTCCTATACTCAATGGACAACAACAGACCTACACTTGATTTATGCTACATTATAGCATGCTAAATGTTTCTGATCAGTGATTTATGCTACATTATAGCATGCTAAATGTTTCTGATCAGTGATTTATGCTACATTATAGCATGCTAAATGTTTCTGATCAGTGATTTAGGCTACATTATAGCATGCTAAATGTTTCTGATCAGTGATTTATGCTACATTATAGCATGCTAAATGTTTCTGATCAGTGATTTATGCTACATTATAGCATGCTAAATGTTTCTGATCAGTGATTTATGCTACATTATCGCATGCTAAATGTTTCTGATCAGTGATTTATGCTACATTATCGCATGCTAAATGTTTCTGATCAGTGATTTATGCTACATTATAGCATGGTAAATGTTTCTGATCAGTGATTTATGCTACATTATAGCATGCTAAATGTTTCTGATCAGTGATTTATGCTACATTATAGCATGCTAAATGTTTCTGATCAGTGATTTATGCTACATTATAGCATGCTAAATGTTTCTGATCAGTGATTTAGGCTACATTATAGCATGCTAAATGTTTCTGATCAGTGATTTATGCTACATTATAGCATGCTAAATGTTTCTGATCAGTGATTTATGCTACATTATAGCATGCTAAATGTTTCTGATCAGTGATTTATGCTACATTATCGCATGCTAAATGTTTCTGATCAGTGATTTATGCTACATTATCGCATGCTAAATGTTTCTGATCAGTGATTTATGCTACATTATAGCATGGTAAATGTTTCTGATCAGTGATTTATGCTACATTATAGCATGCTAAATGTTTCTGATCAGTGATTTATGCTACATTATAGCATGCTAAATGTTTCTGATCAGTGATTTATGCTACATTATCGCATGCTAAATGTTTCTGATCAGTGATTTATGCTACATTATAGCATGGTAAATGTTTCTGATCAGTGATTTATGCTACATTATAGCATGCTAAATGTTTCTGATCAGTGATTTATGCTACATTATAGCATGCTAAATGTTTCTGATCAGTGATTTAGGCTACATTATAGCATGCTAAATGTTTCTGATCAGTGATTTATGCTACATTATAGCATGCTAAACGCTATAGATGAACAAACAAATAGATGAGCTACCACCTCTACTTATTTGCCCAGCCAGAGAATTAACCAAATATACAGAGATTCAGTCAAACACCATCCCATTGATTGAGTAAGATGAGTCCCAGGCTTTTGGTAGGGAGTAGGCCTGGCTTACTAAGAGAGAGCGAGTGAGTCAGATGAGTCCCAGGCTTTTGATAGGGAGGAGGCCTGGTTTACTAAGAGAGAGCAATGTTTTGTTTGGTCAGGGTGTGATCTGAGTGGGCATTCTATGTTACATGTCTAGTTTGTCTATTTCTATGTTTGGCCTGATATGGTTCTCAATCAGAGGCAGGTGTTAGTTATTGTCTCTGATTGGGAACCATATTTAGGTAGCCTGTTTGGTGTTGGGTTTTATGGGTGATTGTTCCTGTCTCTGTGTTTGTACCAGATAGGGCTGTTTTGGGTTTTCACGTTTCTTGTTTTGTTAGTTTGTTCATGTGTAGAGTCTTTATTAAGAACCATGAATAGAAACCACGCTGCATTTTGGTCCGTCTCTCCTTCAAGTCAAGAAAACCGTTACAGAATCACCCACCACAACAGGACCAAGCGGCGTGGTAACGGGCAGCAGCAGGAGCAGCGAAATAAAGTCTTCTGGACTTGGGAAGAAATCCTCGACGGGAGAGGACTCTGGGAAAAACCAGGGGAGTGTCGCCGCCCCAAGGTGCAGCAGGAGAAGCGGCAGCAGGAGCAGCGCGAGGAGGAATGGACATGGGAGGACGAATTGGACGGAAAAGGACCCTGGGCACAGCCTGGAGAATATCGGCGCCCCAAAGAAAAGCTTGAGGCGGCGAAGGTAGAGAGGCGCTGGTATGAGGATTCAGCACGGCGGCGTGGATGGAAGCCCGAGAGTCAGCCCCAAAAAATTATTGGGAAGGGGCACACAGGAAGTGTGGCGAAGCCAGGTAGGAGAACTGCGCCAACTTCCTGTGCTTACCGGGGGGCGAGAGAGACCGGGCAGGCACCGTGTTATGCGGTGGAGCGCACGGTGTCCCCAGTGCGGGTGCATAGCCCGGTGCGGTACATAACAGCTCCGCGTATCGGCCGGGCAAGAGTGGGCATCGAGCCAAGTGCCATGAAGCCGGCTCTACGCATCTGGTCTCCAGTGCGTCTCCTTGGGCCGACTTACATGGCACCAGCCTTGCGCACGGTGTCCCCGGTTCGCCTGCATAGCCCAGTGCGGGCTATTCCACCTCGCCGCACTGGCAGGGCGACCGGGACCATTCAACCGGGTAAGGTTGGCCAGGCTCGGTGCTCAAGAGCTCCAGTGCGCCTGCACGGTCCGGTCTATCCGGTACCACCTCCACGCACCAGCCCTCCGGTGGCAGCCCCCCGCACCAGGCTGTCTCTCCGTCTCATCCTTACAGGTGCTCCCGCCTCTCCAGCGCTGCCGGAGTCTCCCGCCTCTCCGGCGCTGCTAGAGCCTTCCTCCTCTCCAGCGCAGCCGGAGTCTCCCGCCTGTTCGGCGCTGCCAGAGCTCCCGCCCCTCAGTCCAGAGGCGCCAGAGCCCCTCATTCCAGAGGCGCCAGAGCTCCTCAGTCCAGCGCTGCCAGAGCCTTCCCCTCCAGCGTTGCCGGAGCTTCCCGTCTGCCCAGCGCCATCTGAGCTACCCGTCTGCCCAGCGCCGCCTTAGCCACCTGTCTGCCCAGCGCCGCCTGAGCCACCCGTCTGCCCAGCGCCGCCAGTGCCGCCAGTCTGCCCAGCGCCGCCAGTGCCGCCAGTCTGCCCAGCGCCGCCAGTGCCGCCAGTCTGCCCAGCGCCGCCAGTGCCGCCAGTCTGCCCAGCGCCGCCAGTGCCACCAGTCTGACCAGCGCCGCCAGTGCCGCCAGTCTGCAAGGAGCCGCCAGTGCCTCCAGTCTGCAAGGTGCCGCCAGTGCCGCCAGTCTGCAAGGAGCGGCCATTGCCGCCAGTCTGCAAGGGGCCGCCAGTGCCGCCAGTCTGCAAGGAGCCGCCAGTGCCGCCAGTCTGCAAGGGGCCGCCAGTGCCGCCAGTCTGCAAGGGGCCGCCAGTGCCGCCAGTCTGCAAGGGGCCGCCAGTGCCGCCAGTCTGCAAGGGGCCGCCAGTGCCGCCAGTCTGCAAGGGACCGCCAGTTTGCAAGGGGCCGCCAGTGCCGCCAGTCTGCAAGGGGCCGCCAGTGCCGCCAGCCTACCAGGGGCCGCCAGTGCCGCCAGTCAGCCAGGGGCCGCCAGTGCCGCCAGTCAGCCAGGGGCCGCCAGTCAGCCAGGGGCCGCCAGTCAACCCAGAGGCGCCAGAGCCCCTCAGCCCAGAGGCGCCAGAGCCCCTCAGCCCAGAGGCGCCAGAGCCCCTCAGCCCAGAGGCGCCAGAGCCCCTCTGTCCCGAGCTGCCGCCCCTCTGTCCCGAGCTGCCGCCCCTCTGTCCCGAGCTGCCCCTCTGTCTAGTGGGGTCATTTAGTAGGGTCGCCGTGGTTAGGAGGCCACGGAAGCGGACAATGGGGCGGACTAAGACTATGGTGAAGTGGGGGCCACGTCCAGCACCAGAGCCGCCACCGCGGACAGATGCCCACCCAGACACTCCCCAATAGGTTCAGGTTTGGCGGCCGGAGTCCGCACCTTGGGGGGGAGGTACTGTCACACCATGACCATAGTTTGCTGTATGGTTCTATGTTTTGTTTGGTCAGGGTGTGATCTGAGTGGGCATTCTATGTTACATGTCTAGTTTGTCTATTTCTATGTTTGGCCTGATATGGTTCTCAATCAGAGGCAGGTGTTAGTCATTGTCTCTGATTGGGAACCATATTTAGGTAGCCTGTTTGGTGTTGGGTTTTGTGGGTGATTGTTCCTGTCTCTGTGTTTGCATCAGATAGGGCTGTTTTGGGTTTTCACGTTTCTTGTTTTGTTAGTTTGTTCATGTGTAGAGTCTTTATTAAAGAAGCATGAATAGAAACCACGCTGTATTTTGGTCCGCCTCTCCTTCAAGTCAAGAAAACCGTTACACTAAGAGAGAGCGAGTCAGTCAGATGAGTCCTAGGCTTTTGGTAGGGAGTAGGCCTGGCTTACTAAGAGAGAGCGAGTGAAGAGTAAAATTATCCACTTGTTAAGCTAAAGTGCAAAATGAGAACTAGACAAGATGATCATGACTAGCACGGACCTCAATTTAGCCAACATTTCCACAGCCAAATTGTAGACTAACAAATATCCAAACTGATTTTCAGTTAAAATACAAATCTATTCAGCTAAAATACATATCTGATTGATTTCTCAAGACTCCCTAAGCTTGTCTCAAAGTAGCACAAAAGGCTGCTGAAATATTTGAATACACACAGGTAGGCTATTGGTTCATGTGTTATAAATATTGGATGACTTTATTCAAACATTTCTGTCATTCAGTGATATTTATTCCCATAGTAATTTGTTATGAAGCCATCCAGATGTGGTTAGAAAACAGTGCATGTGGTGGGCTATGCAGATAGATGGGTGAAGTGACGTGCCTTGCAAAGTAAAGAACTGCCAGGAGGATAGTAGTAATGGGTGCTGCCTAGCAACCATCAAGAGCTTTAGAGTGTAGTGCATTTAGAACTGCCAGGAGGATAGTAGTAATGGGTGCTGCCTAGCAACCATCAAGAGCTTTAGAGTGTAGTGCATTTAGAACTGCCAGGAGGATAGTAGTACTGGGTGTTGCCTAGCAACAATCAAGAGCTTTAGAGTGTAGTGCATTTAGATCTGCCATGAGGAGAGTAGTACTGGGTGTTGCCTAGCAACAATCAAGAGCTTTAGAGTGTAGTGCATTTAGAACTGCCAGGATGATAGTAGTAATGGGTGCTGCCTAGCAACCATCAAGAGCTTTAGAGTATAGTGCATTTAGAACTGCCAGGAGGATAGTAGTAATGGGTGTTGCCTAGCAACCATCAAGAGCTTCAGAGCGTAGTGCATGCCAATGCTGCCTGAGCATTTCAGCTACATTTCACATTAAGCCATAGGCAGAAATGTATTTCAATCGTGACTAGGTCAGTTCGCAGACACGAAAGTTTCGGATTTGATACCGGCAACACCTTTCAGATATAAAGAAAAGGTAGAAAAAAGCTGGTGGGATGCTGTAGCTGGCAGAAAAACGGTTTGGTTTGAAAGGTTTATATGTCAGTGAGGCAGAAAGACACACAAGGTGGGCATTGACTGTTCTGTGTGCGTGTGTGTGTGTGTGTGTGTATGTGTGTGTGTATGTGTGTGTGTGTGTGTGTGTGTGTGTGTGTGTGTCTGTGTGTGTGTGTGTGTGTGTGTGTGTGTGTGTGTCTGTGTGTGTGTGTGTGTGTGTGTGTGTGCATGTGTGTCATGTCTGGATGGAGGCAATCTACAACCTGTCAATCACTGAGGGGAGGCCCGGGCTGGGAACCATCACATGTCACAACGATGACACGCACACACACACACACACGCATACACACACAGGCCTATTGTCAAAGCACACAAACTTCCAACTATATCCATACAGTGTAAATAGAAATAACAATATCAAATGGTTTTATTTTTCCTGTAGGAGGCAGGCAGCCCATCAGTTAAGAGTGTTGGGCTAGTAATCGAAAAGTTGATGGTTCTAACCCCTGAGCAGACTGGGTGAAAAATGTGTCGATGTGCCCATGAGCAAGGCACTTAAACCCTAATACTGATGTAAGTCGGTCTGGATAAGAGCATCTGCTTCAATGACTAAAATGCATTGAAAAATGATAAGGTCTGAATACAACTTGATTCTGCATGTACATGATTCTGCATGTACTTGATTCTGCATGTACTTGATTCTGCATTTACTTGATTCTGCATGTACTTGATTCTGCATGTACTTGATTCTGCATGTACTTGATTCTACTTCTACTTGATTCTAAATGTACTTGATTCTGCATGTACTTGATTATACTTCTACATGATGCTGCATGTTCTTGATTCAGCATGTACTTGATTCTACTTCTACTTGATTCTGCATGTACTTGATTCTGCATGTACTTGATTATACTTCTACTTGATTCTGCATGTACTTGATTCAACATGTACTTGATTCTACATGTACTTTGTATTTATTATGGATCCCCATTAGTTCCTGCCAAGGCAGCAGTTACTCTTCCTGGGGTTTATTATGGATCCCCATTTGTTCCTGTCAAGGCAGCAGCCACTCTTCCTGGGGTCCAGCAAAGTTAAGGCTCTTAGCAGGTTACTACTGGAATACATTTTTTAAAACATAACAATACATTCACAGATTTCACTACACACTGTGTGGCCCCAGACCCCTACTCATGCCAAGAATATAAGATATGCATATGGTTAGTAGATTTGGATGGAAAACACTCTGACGTTTCTAAAACTGTTTGAATCATGTCTGTGAGTATAACAGAACTTATGTAGCAGGCAAAACCCTGAGGATTTTTCCCCCCCTTCTCTGTTCATTATATTGTCTTTGCCTTTGGATATTTAATAGGAACATGTTTTCAGTTCCTACCGCTTCCACATGATGTCGGCAGTCTTTGGAATATGGTTGAGGTTATTCCTTTGTGTTATGAAGAAGTAGGCAAACTCGGAACTGGGGACACTTTTGTGAGTTGCTCAAGACGTAAAAAGCAGTGCTGGTTTCTTTTTGTTCCTGTATTGAATACAGATTGCCGGGTCTACAATTTGATCGCTTATTGATCGCTTATTAACGTAAACGTAAATACCTAACGTTGTATTAAAAAAGTAGTTTGAAATATTTTGGCAAAGTTTATAGGCAACTTTTGAAATATTTTGTAGTGACGTTGGGTTTTTGTAAGCTGTTATTTTCTGAATCAAACGCGCTTTATAAATGGATATTTTCGATATATATGGACGGAATTAATCGCAAAAAAGGACCAATTGTGATGTTTATGGGACATATTGGAGTGCCAACAAAAAAAGCTTGTCAAAGGTAATGCATGTTTTATATTTTATTTCAGTGTTTTGTGTAGCGCCTGCTATGCTAGCTCCTTTGTTTACTCCTAGTGCAGATGTTCCAGGCTATCAGATAATAGCTTCTTATGCTTTCGCCGAAAAGCATTTTTTAAATCTGACACGTTGGCTGGATTCACAACGAGTGTAGCTTTAATTGAGTATCTTACATCTGTGATTTAATGAACATTTGAATTTTATAGCATTTTATTTGAATCTGGCGCTCTGCATTTCCCCTGGCAATTGGCCAGTTGAGACGCTAGCGTCTCCCCTATCCATTAGAGGTTTTAAATAAAGGAAATACAAATCTGTGGTAGAACAGTCTGAAGCAGCCTTGTTATTTCCTGTACTCGTGCTCCTTGGTAGCTTTGTTTTTGACTTTGGGACCAAGATGTTTGAATGGGCCGGTCTCTCAGGAAACGTCAAGGTCTGGTGAGGGTGGGAGCTCCAGGATCTGATCCCGAGGTAGAAGTCACCGGAGAGGGAGACAGAACCGATGACGAAGACGCTTGACAATAGGTTCTGAAGATAAAGTAAGCTAGCCATTCAGCTTGACAATTGGCACTGAAGATAAAGCTAGCCATTCTGCTTGACAATAGGCACTGAAAATAAAGTAAACTAGCCATTCAGCTTGACAATAGGTACTGAAAATAAAGTAAGCTAGCTATTCAGCTTGACAATAGGTACTGAAAATAAAGTAAGCTAGCCATTCAGCTTGACAATAGGCACAGAAGATAAAGTAAGCTAGCTATTCAGCTTGACAATAGGTACTGAAAATAAAGTAAGCTAGCCATTCAGCTTAACAATAGGCACGGAAGATAAAGTAAGCTAGCCATTCAGTTAACAAAAGGTACTGAAAATAAAGTAAGCTAGCCATTCAGCTTGACAATAGGCACTGCAAATAAAGTAAGCTAATCATTCAGCTTGACAATAGGCACTGAAGATAAAGTAAGCTAGCTATTCAGCTTGACAATAGGTACTGAAGATAAAGTAAGCTAGCTATTCAGCTTGACAATAGGTACTGAAAATAAAGTAAGCTAGCCATTCAGCTTGACAATAGGCACTGAAAATAAAGTAAGCTAGCCATTCAGCTTGACAATAGGCACTGAAGATAAAGCTAGCCATTCTGCTTTATAGAGAATAATAATGCATGTGGCATGTATGCTTTATTAAGTCCTTATATAGGTACTAGGTACCTAACCCTTTATTAATTCTTTATATAAGTACAAGGTACCTAAACCTAACCCTTCATTAAATCCTTACATAGAGACTGGTGCATTTCACAAAATAGATGATATCATGAGGAGGGGAAATTATGTGGATATATTGAAGCAACATCTCAAGACATGAGTCAGGAAGTTAAAGCTTGGTCGCAGATGGGTCTTCCAAATGGACAATGACCCCAAGCATACTTCCAAAGTTGTGGTAAAATGGCTTAAAGACAACAAAGTCAAGGTATTGGAGTGGCCATCACAAAGCCCTGACCTCAATCCTATAGAACATTTGTTGGCAGAACTGAAAAAGTGTGTGCAAGCAAGGAGGCCTACAAACCTACCTCAGTTACACCAGCTCTGTCAGGAGGAATGGGCCAAAATTCACCCAACTTATTTTGGGAAGCTTGTGGAAGGCTACCTGAAATGTTTGACCCAAGTTAAACAATTTAAAGGCAATGCTATCAAATACTAATTGAGTGTATGTAATATTCAGACCCACTGGGAATGTGATGAAAGAAATAAAAGCTGAAATAAATAATTATCTCTACTATTATTCTGAGATTTCACATTCTTAAAATAAAGTGGCAATTCTAACTGACCTGAGACAGGGAATTTTTACTAGGATAAAATGTCGTGAATTGAGAAAAACTGAGTTTAAATTTAGTTGGCTAAGGTGTATTTAAACTTCCGACTTCAACTGTAGGTACTTGTGTAGGTACTTTCTTACCAGATAAGTTATAATATCTATGTTTATATTGATAAATGGACAAAGAAACCTTTATATGTAACAATGTCAAAATGGATGAAGACACTCCAAGTTTAGAGTCGCTAAAACTGGACACCATAAACACCATAAAACAACACATTCTTAGTCGAAATCTAATCTAAACCCTACGCAGGAATAAACAGATTTTCATATTCGTGTTGAAAAATAGATGGAGTTGGGGACAGTAAAGGTGTTGTATTCAATATATGGGCTTTCATGTGCTAAATGGAATGTTATTCATATCTGAGTGCACAGTGTTTTGGGGTTATTCTGCAGGAGTTGCTTCCTGTACCATGGGACCCCATTCCTTTTACCGAGAGCCGTTTGAGAAAATCTCAACAGACCTTGATACAATTACTGAACCTTCCTCTCTCCATCTTGTCTCTCGTGCCCCCCCTCTCGCCCCCTCTGGCACCGCTACAGACCTCACGGGGGAATAGCAGCGACTATTCAGAAGAAGATTTGGTCAGTCAGGCATCAAATGTAGGCCTCTTCTCACACATTCGCTGCCGTGGCGGCAGCGTCGAGGGACCTGTATTGTGCCTTTTCACACACTCCTCTCAGCGGACTCAGAAACCCTCAACCCGGGGAAGAGAGGAGGAGAGAGAGAGGAGATAGAGAGACAGAGAAAGAAAGAGAGAGAGAGGGAGACAGAGGGAGAGAAAAAAGAGACAGAGGGAGAGAGGGGGAGAGAGAGACAGAGAGGGAGAGAGAGAGAGAGAGAGAGAGAGAGAGAGAGAGAGAGACAGAGACAGAGACAGAGACAGAGAGGGAGAGAGACATAGAGAGACAGCTCCTGGGCTAAAGGAGTGTGACCTCTGGTGACCTCCAGTCTCTTTGCTTCAGGGGGTTTCAGCCTTTTTCCTAACTCCTGGACCGGGTTCTACCTCGGAAAGGAGACGAGATTTCTAGTGTTGACCCTCAATGGACACATGATGTTAATGGACAGGGGAAGTAGATTGGGGTTGAGGTGGAGTGGAAGGGGAAGGGAAAGGGGACTGGCATAGCGGTGGAGAGGGTGGAGTGGGACTGGGGTAGAGGTGGGTGGAGGGGGACTGGGGTAGAGGTGGGTGGAGTGGGACTGGGATTAGAGGTTGGTGGAGTGGGACTGGGACTGGGATAGAGGTGGGTGGGTGGAGTGGGACTGGGGTAGAGGTGGGTGGAGTGGGACTGGGGTAGAGGTGGGTGGAACGGGACTGGGGTAGAGGTGGGTGGAGGTGGACTGGAGTAGAGGTGGGTGGAGGTGGACTGGGGTAGAGGTGGGTGGGGTGGGACTGGGGTAGAGGTGGGTGGCGGTGGACTGGGGTAGAGGTGGGTGGAGGTGGACTGGGATAGAGGTGGGTGGAGGTGGACTGGGGTCGAGGTGGATGGAGTGGGACTGGGGTAGAGGTGGGTGGAGGTGGACTGGGGTAGAGGTGGGTGGAGGTGGACTGGGATAGAGGTGGGTGGAGGTGGACTGGGGTAGAAGTGGGTGGAGTGGGACTGGGGTAGAGGTTGGTGGAGTGGGACTGGGGTAGTTGTGGGGTGGGTAGAGATGGGGTGGGGCTGGTGCTGGGGCTGGGATAGAGGTTGATGGGGCTTGGATAGAGATGGGGTGGAGGCGGACTGAGGTAGAGGTTGGTGGAGTGGGTGGATGTTGAGAAAGGAAAGACATAAAAAAAATGTACCCTCTTTTTCTCCCCAATTTCTTGATTACGATCTTGTCTCATCGCTACAACTCACCAACGGGCGGTGAAGGTCAAGTCATGCGTCCTCTGAAACATGACCTGCCAAACCGCGCATCTTAAAATGGATTGGATCCCTTTTTTTTTTTTTTTTTTGCCTAAAATAACATACCCAGCCTGTACCTCAGGAACTAAAGCAAGGATGTGCATATTCTTGATACCATTTGAAACAAAACACTTTGAAGTTTGTGGAAATGTGAAATGAATGTAGGAGAGTATAACACAATAGATCTGGTAAAAGATAATACAAAGAAAAACCATGTGGTTTGTAAGATCATCTTTGAAACGTAAGAGAAAGGCCATAATGTATTATTCCAGCCCAGGCACAATTTTGATTTTGGCCACTAGATGGCATCAGTCTGTATGTGCAACGTTTTAGACTGATCCAATGAACCATTGCATTTCTGTTCAAACTGTTGTATCAAGACTGCCCAAATGTGCCTAATTGGTTTATTAATAAATTATCATGTTCATAACTGTGCACTCTCCTTAAACAATAGCATGGTTTTCTTTCACTGTAATAGCTACTGTACATGTGCAATAGATTAACTCTTAAGTTTTCTGCCAATATCAGATATGTCTATGTCCTGGGAAATGTTCTTGTTACTTACAACTTCATTAGCCTATGTTAGCTCAAACATCCCACCAATCCTGTAGAGATTAACACCCACCCAATTAACCTGGAAGCCTAACGCAACCTTCAGGGGTCCAGCCGCCCCCAGCGCGATGAGCCAAGTAAATCCCCCCAAAGCCGGGCCCTCCCCTAACCCCTGACACTGGGATCGAACCCCAGGCTGTAGTGACCCCGCAACACTGCCCCACTCGGGAGGCCCCAAGGACATGCATTTCTATTCATGGTTTTAGGGCAGGCAGTGTGTTGAAAGCTTTTTCTTCAGGATTGAAAGGTATAAAGGTGTAAAGCTCAGAGGATTTAACCTCCATCAGTATTTATCACAAACCCTCCTCTCCTTCCTTCTTTCTGTCCTTCTTTCCTTCCTTCCTGTACTGCAGCAGTTGGTTGCCATAGCCCTCAGACCCTAAGACCAGTCAATGCACTAACACAGCGATATGGCTGTATTCAATTCACTTTAACCGTTAATCAGTACCGATAGAGCCATGTTCCAGTTGATTATCATTCTAAATGTCCCTAATTGAGATTCAAGGTGTAGAAACTAGTCTATTTGACAGATTACATAAACTATACAGTATATTCCAGACTGTTCCATGAAGGCAACAGAGAGAGCAACGTGACCAGGACAACTTGTCTCTGTGTGCCACTCAGACATGCTCCGGAGTCCTAGGGAGGATTATGTTTCAGAACTTGTCAAGATAACAGAATTCACTTTTATCATGTTTGCCAAATACATGTGTTACCTGCTCCATAGAAACTGCTCTACCTAATGAATGGACAAAGATAAGGAAATAATTTACCAGCCTGAGGCTGACTATGCATGTGTGTGTGTGTGTGTGTGTGTGTGTGTGTGTGTGTGTGTGTGTGTGTGTGTGTGTGTGTGTGTGTGTGTGTGTGTGTGTGTGTGTGTGTGTGTGTGTGTGTGTGTGTGTGTGTGCGTGCGTGCCAAGTGTGTGTGTTTTCACAGGGAAAACGGTGTCAAAATGTGTCGAGGGGAGCAGTCAAACAACTGGACAACCTCTGAATATGTATTGGAAAAGACAGTGGCAAGATATGATATATGTTGCATGGTAAGATATGATATATGCTGCATGGTAAGATATGATATATGCTGCATGGTAAGATAGAATACATGCTGCATGGTAAGATATTATGTATGCTGCATGGTAAGATATGATATATGCTGCATGGTAAGAGATGATATATGCTGCATGGTAAGATATGATATATGCTGCATGGTAAGATATGATATATGCTGCATAGTACGATATTATTTATGCTGCATGGTAAGATATGATATATGCTGCATGGTAAGATATGATATATGCTGCATGGTAAGATATGATATATGCTGCATGGTAAGATATGATATATGCTGCATGGTAAGATATTATATATGCTGCATGGTAAGACATTCAACTCAAATCAAACTTTATTTGCCACATGCAGAATACAACAAGTGTAGAGTTAACCGTGAAATGCTTACTTACAAGCCCTTAACCAACAGTGAAGTTCAAATAATAAAAAGTAACACAATAAGAATAACGAGGCTGTCTACAGGGGGAACCGGTGCTGAGTCAGTGTGCACGGGTACAAGCTAGATGTGGTAATCTGTACATGTAGGTGGGGGCGAAGTGACTATGTATTGGTAATAAACAAACAGCGAGTAGCAGCAGTGTAGAAGAGGGGGCGGGATGGGGGGGGGGGGGGGGGGGGGGGGTGAGAGAGGCATGTAATTTTCATCATAGGTACACTTCAACTATGACAGACAAAATGAGAAAAAAAATCCAGAAAATCACATTGTAGGATTTTTAAGGAATTTATTAGCAAATTATGGTGGAAAATAAGTATTTGGTCAATAACAAAAATTGGTTGCATTTTTGTCGAAAGCATAAGAAGCTATTATCTGATGATAGCACAACAGTAAACAAAGAGAGTGTAGCATATTTCAACCCTGCAGGCACCACACAAAACGTTGAAATAAAATATAATTCATGCCTTACCTTTGACGAGCTTCTTTTGTTGGCACTCCAATATGTCCCATAAACATCACAAATGGTCCTTTTGTTCGATTAATTCCGTCGATATATATCCAAAATGTCCATTTATTTGGCGCGTTTGATCCAGAAAAAAACCTGCTTCCAATTTGCGCAACGTCCCTGCAAAATATCTCAAAAATTACCTGTAAACTTTGAAACTACATTTCAAACTACTTTTGTAATACAACTTTAGGTATTTTTAAACGTTAATAATCGATCAAATTGTAGACGGGACAATCTGTGTTCAATACAGGAAGACAACAATCTCACGCTACTTTTCCAGTCATGCGTCTTCTCAAAAAGTACACTTCAAATGACACAAATTCAAGATGGCCGTACTTCTTCATTACACAAAGGAATAACCTCAACCAATTTCCAAAGACTGGTGACATCCGGTGGAAGTGGTAGGAACTGCAAACAAGTGCCTTAGAAATCGCGTTTCCCAATGAAACCTCATTGAATAGACAGTAACCTAAAAAAAATCTGAATGGTTAGTCCTCAGGGTTTTGCCTGCTACATAAGTTCTGTTACACACACAGACATGATTCAAACAGTTTTAGAAACGTCAGAGTGTTTTCTATCCAAATCTACTAATACTATGCATATCTTATATTCTTGGCGTGAGTAGCAGGAAGTTGAAATTGGGCACGTTATTTAACCAAAAGTGAAAATGCTGCCCCCTATCCCAAAGAGGTTTTAAGGAACATATCACTTCTACCTTGCCCAACACCCTAGACCCACTTCAAGATGCATACCGCCCCAATAGATCCACAGACGATGCAATCGCTGAACTGCACACTGCCCTATCCCATCTGGACAAAATACCTATGTAAGAATGCTGTTCATTGACTATAGCTCAGCCTTCAATATCATAGTACCCTCCAAGCTCATCATTAAGATTGAGAAGCTGGGTCTCAACCCCGCCCTGTGCAATTGGTTCCTGTACTTTCTGATGGGCCGTACCCAGGTGGTGAAGGTAGGAAACAACACCTCCACTTCGCTGACCCTCAACATAGGGGCCCCCCAAGGGTGCGTGCTCAGCCCCCTCCTGTACTCCCTGTTCACTCATGACTGCATGGTCACGCATGCCTCAAACTCAATCATCAAGTTTGCAGACAACACAACAGCTGTAGGCCTGATTACCAACAATGACAAGACAGCCTACAGGGAGGAGGTGAAGGCCCTGGCAGTGGCGCCAGGAAAAAAAACGTATCCCTCATTGTCAACAAAACAAAGGAGCTGACAGTGGACTTCAGGAAACAGCAGAGAGTGTACGTCCCTATCCACATCGATGGGCTCGAAGTGGAGAAAGGTGAAAAGCTTCAAGTTCCTCAGCGTACACATCACTGACGATCTGAAATGGTCCACCCACACACCCAGTGTGGTGAAGAAGGCCCAACAGCTGGTCCACCCACCCACCCACCCAGTGTGGTGAAGAATGCCCAACAGCTGGTCCACCCACACACCCAGTGTGGTGAAGAAGGCCCAACAGCGTCTCTTCAACCTCAGGAGACTGAAGAACTTCAGCTTGTCACCTAAAACCCTCACAAACTTTTACAGATGCACAATTGAGAGCATCCTGTCGGGTTGTATCACCACCAGGCATGGCAACTGCATTGCCCGGAACCGCAGGGCTCTCCAGAGGGTGGTGCAGTCTGCACAGCGCATCACCGGGGGCAAACTATCTGGACTATTTGCATTGTGACCTATAAATTTGATTTGATTATATTTATATATACAGTTCCAATCAAAAGTTTGGACACACCTACTCATTCAAGGGTTTTTCTAAATGTTTTATAATTTTCAACATTGTAGAATAATAGTGAAGACATCAAAATTCTGAAATAACACGTGTTAAAAAAGTGTTAAACAAATTTTTCACAGCAGCCACCCTTTGCCTTGATGACAGATTTGCACACTCTTGGCCTGCTCTCAACCAGCTCCATGAAGTAGTCACCTGGAATGCATACCAATTAACAGGTGTGCCTTGTTAAAAGTTAATTTGTGGAATTTCTTTCCTTCTTAATGCGTTTGAGATAATCAGTTGTGTTGTGACAAGGTAGGGGTTGTATACAGAAGATGGCCCTATTTGGTCAAAGACCAAGTCCATATTTTGGCAAGAACAGCTTAAGGAAGCAAAGAAAAACAACAGTCCATCATTATTTTAACACATGAAGGTCAGTAAATCCGGAAAATGTCATGAACTTTGAAAGATTCTTCAAGTGCAGTCGCAAAAACCATCAAGAGCTATGATGAAACTGGCTCTCATGAGGACTGTGTCACGCCCTGACCGTAGAGAGCCTTTTGATATCTCTATTTGGTTTGGTCAGGGTGTGATTTGGGGTGGGCATTCTATGTTCTATGTTTTCTATGATTTGGTGTTTCTATGTTTTGGCCGGGTATGTTTCTCAATCAGGAACAGCTGTCTATCGTTGTCTCTGATTGGGAACCTGTGGGGGAATAATCAGAATTAGTTGGGTAACATAGATAATATGTTTTATTTTCATTATATGCTTTGTGAGTTACTTCTCATCAGAATGTCTATTTTTGGATAATACTGTTGGCCGGTTGCAGTTATCTGTTCTCTGTCAAGATTTCAGTTACTTGGGCCGCAGAGAGGGGAGAGGTCAAGATTGTCTTCATATGTAAACATATCTTTTACACCAATTATCTCTTGGCTCCACAATGTCTGTGTGTCAGTCACTGTGTCTCTGTGATCTTGTCAAGGAGGGGTGTATTTGATATATGCCTGTTGATATAGGTTTTGTTTTATGGTCCTGAGAGCGAGATAAGAACATAGTTTAGGAGACAAAGCTGAACGATAATTTATAGCCAATGCTGTTGTGGCTATGTGTGTCTTTGCTATAAAAGATCTCAATTGCAATGTGTAAGGACTCTCAGAGAATTCATTTATAGACACTGAATTGATCTGAGAGTCACAGGGTTGTGATGGAGCTCATACAATTAAAGATGGACTTTATGATAACTCTGACTTGTGTGTGGTTTGCTCTCATGATTTAGTAAATACAGGAAATTTCCACTACAAACCATACTTAGGTAGCCCTTTTTCCCTCCTTTCTTTGTGGGAAGTTGGCTTTGTTTAGGGCACATAGCCTTTGAGCTTCACAGTTTGTTTTGTAGTGTTATTTGTTTTGTTCGGCGTCATTTTGATTAATAAATGAAAATTTACGCTCACAATGCTGCACCTTGGTCCTCTCCTTTCAACAGCCGTGACAGACTGCCATAGGAAAGGCAGACCTAGAGTTACCTCTGCTGCAGAGGATAAGTTCATTAGAGTTAACTGCACCTCTGATTGTAGCCCAAATAAATGCTTCACAGAGTTCAAGTAACAGACACATCTCAATATCAACTATTCAGAGGAGACTGCTTGAATCAGGCCTTCATGGTCGAATTTCTGCAAAGAAACCACTACTAAAGGACATCAATAAGAAGAAGAAACTTGCTTGGGCCAAGAAAGTCAAAATGTGAGATTTTTGCTTTCAACTGTCTTTGTGAGACACAGAGTAGGTGAAAGGATGATCTCCGCATGTATGGTTCCCTTTGTGAAGCATGGAGGAGGAGGTGTGATGGTGTGGACGTGCTATGCTGGTGACGTAGACTGATTTATTTAGAATTCAAGGCACACTTAACCAGCATGGCTACCACAGCATTCTGCAGCAATACACCATCTCATCTGGTTTGCGCTTAGAGGGACTATAATTCGTTTTTCAACAGGACAATGACCCAAAACACAGCTCATGGCTGTGGAAGGGCTATTTGACGAAGGAGAGTGATGGAGTGCTGAATCAGGTGACAACCTCATGAAGCTGGTTGAGAGAATGCCAAGAATGTGCAAAGCTGTCGCCAATGCAAAGGGTGGCTACTTTGAAGAATCTCAAATGTAAAAATATTTTGATTTGTTTTACACTTTTTTGGTTACTACATTATTCCATATCAGTTATTTCATAGTTTTGATGTCTTCACTATTATTCTACAATATCGAAAATAGTAAAAATAAAGAAAAACAATTGAATGAGTACAGGTACTTTTGACAGGTATTGTATATTTATATATATATATCTACAGTTGAAGTCGGAAGTTTACACACACTTAGGTTGGAGTCATTAAAACTAGTTTTTCAACCACTCCACAAAATTCTTGTTAACAAACTATAGTTTTGGCAAGTCGGTTAGGACATCTACTTTGTGCATGACACAAGTAAGTTTTCCAACAATTGTTTACAGACAGATTATTTCACCTGTAATTCACTGTATCACAATTCCAGTCGGTCAGAAGTTTACATACACTAAGTTGACTGTGCCTTTAAAGAGCTTGGAAAATTACAGAAAATTATGTCATCACTTTAGAGGCTTCTGATAGGTTAATTGACCTAATTTGAGTCAAATGGAGGTTTACCTGTGAATGTATTTCAAGGCCTCTTTGCTTGACATCATGGGAAAATCTAAATAAATGTAGACCTCCACAAGTCTGGTTCATCCTTTGGAGAAATTTCCAAACACCTGAAGGTACCACATTTATCTGTACAAACAATAGTACACAAGTATAAACACCATGGGATCACACAGCCCTCATACCGCTCAGAAAGGAGATGCTTTATGTCTCCTAGAGATGAACGTACTTTGGTGCAAAAAGTGCAAATCAATCCCAGAACAACAGTGAAGGACCTTGTGAAGATACTTGAGGAAACAGGTCCAAAAGTATCTTTATCCACAGTATAACGAGTCCTATATCGACATAACCTGAAAGGAAGCTCAGCAAGGAAGAAGCCACTGTTCCAAAACCGCCATACAAAAGCCAGACTACGGTTTGCAACTGCAGATGCGGATAAAGATCGTACTTTTTGGAGAAATGTCCTCTGGTCTGATGAAACAAAAACAGAACTGTTTGGGTACTGATATGTTTGGAGGAAAAAGGTGGAGGCTTGCAAGTCGAAGAGCACCATCCCAACCGTGAAGCACGGGGGTGGCAACATCATGTTGTGGTGGTACTTTGCTGCAGCAGGTAATGGTGCACTTAACAAAATTGATGGCATGATGAGGAGGGGAAAATTATGTGGATATATTGAAGCAACATCTCAAGACATCAGTCAGGAAGTTAAAGCTTGGTTGCAAATGGGTCTTCTGAATGGACAATGACCCGAAGCAGACTTCCAAAGTTGTGGCAAAATGGCTAAAGGACAATAAATTGAAGGTATTGGATTGGCCATCACAAAGCACTGACCTTAATCCAAAATAACATTTGTTGGCAGAACTGAAAAAGCGTGTGCGAGCAAGGAAGCCTTCAAACCTGACTCAGTTACACCAGCTCTGTCAGGAGGAATGGGCCACAATTCAGCCAATTTATTGTGGGAAGCTTGTGGAAGGCTACCGGAAACATTTGACCCAAGTTAAACAATTTAAAAGCAATGTTAACATATACTAATTGAGTGTATGTAAACTTCTGACCCACTGGGAATGTGATGAAAGAAATTAAAGCTGAAATAAATAAATAAATAAATAAATATTTATTTCTGCTATTATTCTGACATTTCACATCCTTAAAATGAAGTGGTGATCCTAACTAACCTAGAACAGGGAATTTTTATTATGATTAAATGTCAGGAATTTTGAAAAACTTTGTTTAAATGTATTTGGCTCAGGTGTATGTAAACTTCCGATATCAACTTTATATATAATATCTACGCATGATTCATGGTAAGACTAACATGATATTACTAATTGAACTTGAGATTTTCTTCTAACTATTAACATTAACAGTAAGTAGTAATCTTTATTGAAAAAAACATTAAAATAGCAACAACAAAAACAACAACAAGCCATCAGTAAAATATTTTCCAGATGAGTCAGATATCCACATTACCTCAGACCATTTACATGTAGTTAGTCTCCTTCTCTTCCTGATGACTCAGATATCCACATCACCTCAGACCATTTACATGTAGTCAGTCTCCTTGTCTTCCTGATGACTCAGATATCCACATCACCTCAGAACATTTACATGTAGTTAGTCTCCTTGTCTTCCAGATGACTCAGATATCCACATCACCTCAGAACATTTACACGTAGTCTACTTCTCTTCCAGATGACTCAGATATCCACATCACCTCAGACCATTTACACGTAGTCTCCTTCTCTTCCAGATGACTCAGATATCCACATCACCTCAGACCATTTACATGTAGTTAGTCTCCTTGTCTTCCTGATGACTCAGATATCCACATCACCTCAGAACATTTACACGTAGTCTCCTTCTCTTCCAGATGACTCAGATATCCACATCACCTCAGACCATTTACATGTAGTCAGTCTCCTTGTCTTCCTGATGACTCAGATATCCACATCACCTCAGAACATTTACATGTAGTTAGTCTCCTTCTCTTCCAGATGACTCAGATATCCACATCACCTCAGACCATTTACATGTAGTTATTCTCCTTCTCTTCCAGATGACTAGGATATCCACATCACCTCAGACCATTTACATGTAGTTAGTCTCCTTCTCTTCCTGATGACTCAGATATCCACATCACCTCAGACCATTTACATGTAGTTAGTCTCCTTCTCTTCCAGATGACTCAGATATCCACATCACCTCAGAACATTTACACGTAGTCTCCTTCTCTTCCAGATGACTCAGATATCCACATCACCTCAGACCATTTACACGTAGTCTCCTTCTCTTCCAGATGACTCAGATATCCACATCACCTCAGACCATTTACACGTAGTTAGTCTCCTTCTCTTCCAGATGACTCAGATATCCACATCACCTCAGACCATTTACATGTAGTTAGTCTCCTTCTCTTCCTGATGACTCAGATATCCACATCACCTCAGACCATTTACATGTAGTTAGTCTCCTTCTCTTCCTGATGACTCAGATATCCACATCACCTCAGACCATTTACATGTAGTTAGTCTCCTTCTCTTCCAGATGACTCAGATATCCACATCACCTCAGACCATTTACATGTAGTTAGTCTCCTTCTCTTCCTGATGACTCAGATATCCACATCACCTCAGACCATTTACATGTAGTTAGTCTCCTTCTCTTCCAGATGACTCAGATATCCACATCACCTCAGACCATTTACATGTAGTTAGTCTCCTTCTCTTCCAGATGACTCAGATATCCACATCACCTCAGACCATTTACATGTAGTTAGTCTCCTTCTCTTCCTGATGACTCAGATATCCACATCACCTCAGACCATTTACATGTAGTTAGTCTCCTTCTCTTCCAGATGACTCAGATATCCACATCACCTCAGACCATTTACATGTAGTTAGTCTCCTTCTCTTCCAGATGACTCAGATATCCACATCACCTCAGACCATTTACACGTAGTCTCCTTCTCTTCCAGATGACTCAGATATCCACATCACCTCAGACCATTTACACGTAGTTAGTCTCCTTCTCTTCCAGATGACTCAGATATCCACATCACCTCAGACCATTTACATGTAGTTAGTCTCCTTCTCTTCCTGATGACTCAGATATCCACATCACCTCAGACCATTTACATGTAGTTAGTCTCCTTCTCTTCCAGATGACTCAGATATCCACATCACCTCAGACCATTTACATGTAGTTAGTCTCCTTGTCTTCCAGATGACTCAGATATCCACATCACCTCAGAACATTTACACGTAGTCTCCTTCTCTTCCAGATGACTCAGATATCCACATCACCTCAGACCATTTACACGTAGTCTCCTTCTCTTCCAGATGACTCAGATATCCACATCACCTCAGACCATTTACACGTAGTCTCCTTCTCTTCCAGATGACTCAGATATCCACATCACCTCAGACCATTTACACGTAGTTAGTCTCCTTGTCTTCCAGATGACTCAGATATCCACATCACCTCAGAACATTTACACGTAGTCTCCTTCTCTTCCAGATGACTCAGATATCCACATCACCTCAGACCATTTACATGTAGTTAGTCTCCTTCTCTTCCAGATGACTCAGATATCCACATCACCTCAGACCATTTACATGTAGTTAGTCTCCTTCTCTTCCTGATGACTCAGATATCCACATCACCTCAGACCATTTACACGTAGTTAGTCTCCTTCTCTTCCAGATGACTCAGATATCCACATCACCTCAGACCATTTACATGTAGTTAGTCTCCTTCTCTTCCTGATGACTCAGATATCCACATCACCTCAGACCATTTACATGTAGTTAGTCTCCTTCTCTTCCAGATGACTCAGATATCCACATCACCTCAGACCATTTACATGTAGTTAGTCTCCTTGTCTTCCAGATGACTCAGATATCCACATCACCTCAGAACATTTACACGTAGTCTCCTTCTCTTCCAGATGACTCAGATATCCACATCACCTCAGACCATTTACACGTAGTCTCCTTCTCTTCCAGATGACTCAGATATCCACATCACCTCAGAACATTTACACGTAGTCTCCTTCTCTTCCAGATGACTCAGATATCCACATCACCTCAGACCATTTACACGTAGTCTCCTTCTCTTCCAGATGACTCAGATATCCACATCACCTCAGACCATTTACATGTAGTTAGTCTCCTTCTCTTCCAGATGACTCAGATATCCACATCACCTCAGACCATTTACATGTAGTTAGTCTCCTTCTCTTCCTGATGACTCAGATATCCACATCACCTCAGAACATTTACATGTAGTTAGTCTCCTTCTCTTCCAGATGACTCAGATATCCACATCACCTCAGAACATTTACATGTAGTTAGTCTCCTTCTCTTCCTGATGACTCAGATATCCACATCACCTCAGAACATTTACATGTAGTTAGTCTCCTTCTCTTCCAGATGACTCAGATATCCACATCACCTCAGACCATTTACACGTAGTCTCCTTCTCTTCCAGATGACTCAGATATCCACATCACCTCAGACCATTTACATGTAGTCTCCTTCTCGCCGTCACTCCAGAAACAGTGTCATTTGTCTGTGTGTGGTATATGTAGGTATAGTGTATATAGACAATTATTAAATACCCTGTCTTTACATTGAGAGATGGACAGATTGAGCCTAGACATTAGTCTGGTAAACACCCTGTCTTTACATTGAGAGATGGACAGATTGAGCCTAGACAATAATCTGGTAAACACCCTATCTTTACATTGAGAGATGGACAGATTGAGTCTAGACAATAGTCTGGTAAACACCCTGTCTTTACATTGAGAGATGGACAGATTGAGACCACATCATGACACATTCTGAGAATACATAGGAAAAACACATATAGACATGATCACTCCTGCATTGAGAATTTTCTCTGACATCTAAAGAACAGACAGTCTGAACAATACAACCTACTAAAATCATCTCCCAATATGCACATTTATAGAGGAATAATGAAGTCAAACCAAAGTGTTTTCCCTCTGTGATGTGAATATTATTTAGCTATAGAATAGGGTCTTGGCGGTGGTTATTACTGTGAGAAGGCCAGGCAGGTAATGTTTCAGAATAATGCATGATAATGTGTATATCAGCACTCCTGAGAAACAGCTTAATGTGGTCAGTCAGCTGGAAAATAAGGAGGAGAGGAGAGGGGGACAACTTCTACTTCTCTATAGTATGATATAATAACATAATATAGCTCCACTCATTCCTCTTGGCTTTGTTTTTCAAAGTAACCCTGAACTAAAAGAGTGGCCTTCTCAGTCAACCTACCGTCACACAGAATCACAATAAAACTCCTCAGTCAACCTACCATTACACAGAATCCCAATAAATCCCCTCAGTCAACCGGCCATCACACAGAATCACAATAAACCTCCTCAGTCAACCGACCATTACACATAATCACAACAAACCTCCTTAGTCAACCTACCATTACACAGAATCACAACAAACCTCCTCAGTCAACAAATGAGCCATTGCAATGCTCCCTAACACACACAAGAGAGAGGGAGAGAGGGGGGAGAGAGAAAAAGAGAGGACATCTTGTCCTGCTGCATAACAATGAGGCCTGTCAATCAGGTTGTGTGTCTATGTGTCCCTACTCCTGTTTCGCCTGTCCCACCGTCATCACCCCCCCCCCCCCCATCAGTGTCCCCTCACTGTCCCACTCCAGGCCCACAGACAGCAGTGTCCCCTCCTTGTCCCACCCCAGGCCCCCTGCAGTGTCCTCTCACTGTCCCACCCCAGGCCCCCAGCAGTGTCCTCTCACTGTCCCACCCCAGGCCCCCAGCAGTGTCCTCTCACTGTCCCACCCCAGGTCCCCGGCAGTGTCCTCTCCCTGTCCAACCCCAGGCCCCCAGCAGTGTCCCCTCACTGTCCCACTCCAGCCCCACAGGCAGCAGTGTCCCCTCCCTGTCCCACCCCAGGCCCCCAGCAGTGTCCTCTCACTGTCCCACCCCAGGCCCCCAGCAGTGTCCTCTCACTGTCCCACTCCAGGCCCACAGACAGCAGTGTCCCCTCCCTATCCCACCCCAGGCCCCCAGCAGTGTCCTCTCACTGTCCCACCCCAGGCCCCCAGCAGTGTCCCCTCACTGTCCCACTCCAGGCCGACAGGCAGCAGTGTCCCCTCCTTGTCCCACCCCAGACCCCCAGCAGTGTCCTCTCACTGTCCCACCCCAGGCCCCCAGCAGTGTCCTCTCACTGTCCCACTCCAGGCTCACAGACAGCAGTGTCCCCTCCCTATCCCACCCCAGGCCCCCAGCAGTGTCCTCTCACTGTCCCAAACCAGGCCCCCAGCAGTGTCCTCTCACTGTCCCACCCCAGGCCCCCAGCAGTGTCCTCTCACTGTCCCACTCCAGGCCAACAAACAGCAGTGTCCCCTCCCTTTCCCACCCCAGGCCCCCAGCAGTGTCCTCTCACTGTCCCACTCCAGGCCCACAGACAGCAGTGTCCCCTCCCTGTCCCACACCAGGCCCCCAGCAGTGTCCTCTCACTGTCCCACCCCAGGCCCCCAGCAGTGTCCTCTCACTGTCCCACTCCAGGCCCCCAACAGTGTCCTCTCACTGTCCCACCCCAGGCCCCCAGCAGTGTCCTCTCACTGTCCCACCCCAGGCCCCCAGCAGTGTCCTCTCACTGTCCCACTCCAGGCCCACAGGCAGCAGTGTCCCCTCCCTGTCCCACCCCAGGCCCCCAGCAGTGTCCCCTCCTTGTCCCACCCCAGACCCCCAGCAGTGTCCTCTCACTGTCCCACCCCAGGCCCACAGACAGCAGTGTCCTCTCACTGTCCCACTCCAGGCCCACAGACAGCAGTGTCCCCTCCCTATCCCACCCCAGGCCCCCAGCAGTGTCCTCTCACTGTCCCACCCCAGGCCCCCAGCAGTGTCCTCTCACTGTCCCACCCCAGGCCCCCAGCAGTGTCCTCTCACTGTCCCACTCCAGGCCCACAAACAGCAGTGTCCCCTCCCTTTCCCACCCATATTTAGACAGGGAGTCAATGCTGAGACCAAGGTCTATTTATTTAGACATTTATTTAGACAGAGAGTCAATGCTGAGACCAAGGTCTATTTATTTAGACAGGGAGTCAATGCTGAGACCAAGGTCTCTTTATTTAGACAGGGAGTCAATGCTGAGACTAAGGTCTCTTTATTTAGACAGGGAGTCAATGCTGAGACCAAGGTCTATTTATTTAGACAGGGAGTCAATGCTGAGACCAATGTCTATTTATTTAAACAGGGAGTCAATGCTGCGACCAAGGTCTCTTTATTTAGACAGGGAGTCAATGCTGAGACCAAGGTCTATTTATTTAAACAGGGAGTCAATGCTGCGACCAAGGTCTATTTATTTAGACAGGGAGTCAATGCTGAGACCAAGGTCTATTTATTTAGACAGGGAGTCAATGCTGAGACCAAGGTCTATTTATTTAGACAGGGAGTCAATGCTGAGACCAAGGTCTCCTTGTTTAGACAGGGAGTCAATGCTGAGACCAAGGTGCATTTATTTAGACAGGGAGTCAATGCTGACACCAAGGTCTATTTATTTAGACAGGGAGTCAATGCTGAGACCAAGGTCTATATATTTAGGCAGAGAGTCAATGCTGAGACTATTGTCTATTTATTTAGACAGGGAGTCAATGCTCAGACCAAGGTATCTTTATTTAGACAGGGAGTCAATGCTGAGACCAAGGTATATTTATTTAGACAGGGAGTCAATGCTGAGACCAAGGTGCATTTATTTAGACAAGGAGTCAATGCTGACACCAAGGTCTATGTATTTAGGAAGGGAGTCAATGCTGAGAAAAAGGTCTCTTTATTTAGACAGGGAGTCAATGCTGAGACCAAGGTCTATTTATTTAGACAGGGAGTCTATGCTGAGACCAAGGTCTATTTATTTAGACAGGGGGTCAATGCTGAGACCAAGGTATATTTATTTAGACAGAGAGTCAATGCTGAGACCAAGGTCTCTTTATTTAGACAGGGAGTCAATGCTGAGACTAAGGTCTATTTATTTAAAAATGTAGTCAATGCTGCGATCAAGGTCTCTTTATTTAGACAGGGAGTCAATGCTGAGACCAAGGTATATTTATTTAAACAGGGAGTCAATGCTGCGACCAAGGTCTATTTATTTAGACAGGGAGTCAATGCTGAGACCAAGGTCTATTTATTTAGACAGGGAGTCAATGCTGAGACCAAGGTCTATTTATTTAGACAGGGAGTCAATGCTGAGACCAAGGTCTATTTATTTAGACAGGGAGTCAATGCTGAGACCAAGGTCTATTTATTTAGACAGGGAGTCAATGCTGAGACCAAGGTCTCTTTATTTAGACAGGGAGTCAATGCTGAGACCAAGGTATATTTATTTAGACAGGGAGTCAATGCTGAGACCAATGTCTCTTTATTTAGACAGGGAGTCAATGCTGAGACCAAGGTCTCTTTATTTAGACAGGGAGTCAATGCTGAGACCAAGGTCTATTTATTTAAACAGGGAGTCAATGCTGCGACCAAGGTCTATTTATTTAGACAGGGAGTCAATGCTGAGACCAAGGTCTATTTATTTAGACAGGGAGTCAATGCTGAGACCAAGGTCTATTTATTTAGACAGGGAGTCAATGCTGAGACCAAGGTCTCTTTATTTAGACAGGGAGTCAATGCTGAGACCAAGGTATATTTATTTAGACAGGGAGTCAATGCTGAGACCAATGTCTCTTTATTTAGACAGGGAGTCAATGCTGAGACCAAGGTCTCTTTATTTAGACAGGGAGTCAATGCTGAGACCAAGGTCTCTTTATTTAGACAGGGAGTCAATGCTGAGACCAATGTCTATTTATTTAGACAGGGAGTCAATGATGAGACCAAGGTCTATTTATTTAGACAGGGAGTCAATGCTCAGACCAAGGTCTCTTTATTTAGACAGGGAGTCAATGCTGAGACCAAGGTGCATTTATTTAGTAAGGGAATACCCCCCTGATTTGGACAAAAATGAATGGCAAAAGATTGGCATTGGACAAACCATATACACGATGTCCAATACCACCCAATTTGGCGTTGATTCATGCAAAGTATATTGCAAATGCCATATGGCAATTGCCAATTGTAACACTTCAAAAATCCAATAGGGGGCGTGTGCGTTCCACCGGGGTTTTTCATATTGCAACTGCAACCCAAGTCAACATCCAAAAGCAAAATTTTGAAAAAAGGATTTAAAAAAAAAAACTTAGCACCCCTTAAAAAAGTGTTTTCTGGACCTTTTTTCGAAATTCTTTCGATTTTTTTGTCAATTACACATGTGTAAGAACTGTATGAATATACTTTTGTCATCATAATTTTTTTTTTTTAATTACATGCGCATAAGGCACATGTTTTGGCCATTTGCAATATGATTTCATAGGAAGTCAAAAGTCAAAAATGTCAAAATTTGGTAAAAAACTTCACACATCCTTAAAAAAGTGCTTTCTGGACCGTTTTTCAAAATTCTTTCGATTTTTGTGTCAATTACACATGTATAAGAACTTTATCAACATACTTTAGTCATACTTTATTATCATATATATATATTTTTTTACTTGTGCATAAGGCATATGTTTTCTCCATTTGCAATATGATGTCATAGGAAGTCAAAAGTCAAAGTCAAAAGTAATGATTTTCCTCCGTGCAACTGGTGATCTGAAATGTGCAACTGGTGATCTAAAATGTGCAACTGGTAACCCAAAAAAAAATTATTTTTATTTTTTTTGTTTATGTTTCCTTACTTTTTCAAAGTCACTGTGCATTTGCAATATGTTTTAATGGGCAGCTACCATCACGAATTTGTCATGCTCAAAATTCTAACTTTTCTTTGCTCAAACTATACCTTTGTCAACTTGTATTATCATATTTATTTTTGTTTTACTTGTGCATAAGGCATATGTTTTCTCCATTTGCAATATGATGTCATGGGAAGTCAAAAGTCAAAGTCAAAAGTAACGATTTTCCTCCGTGCAACTGGTGACCTGAAATGTGCAACTGGTGATCTAAAATGTGCAACTGGTAACCCAAAAAATGTTTTTTTTTGATTTTTTTTGTTTATGTTTCCTTACTTTTTCAAAATCACTGTGCATTTGCAATATGTTTTAATGGGCAGGTACCATCACGAATTTGTCATGCTATAAAAATCCTGCAGGAATGTGAAATTGACTGGCCCGATGAACTCGGGATGGCTTTGCAGTGATTCTGGGTCATCTCAATCGCTCGTTTGGGTTGATTTCAGAATGTCGCTTTTGGTGATGTTTTTTCACTATAGAATCATATTGCAAATGCACGTGCAACTGGTCACCCAAAAATAAAAAAAATGTTGATTTCATTATGTCCATTTGTTTATGTTTCCTTACTTTTTCAAAGTCACTGTGCATTTGCAATATGTTTCAATGGGCAGGTACCATCACGAATTTGTCATGCTATAAAAATCCTGCATGAATGTGAAATTGACTGGCCCGATGAACTCGGGGTGGCTTTGCAGTGATTCTGGTTCATCTCAATCGCTCGTTAGGGTAGATTTCAGAATGTTGCTTTTGGTGATGGTACCTCACTGTTTGAACATATTGCAAATGTACAAGAGTCAAGTGGACAAGAGTCCATCAGTCAATTAGATATCATTCTGACCACCAAACTGATACAAACTGACACCAAACCCACTTTTTCCAACTCGTTTAGTAGCCAACTATTACATACTTCAGAGCTGGCCCAAAATTCACAACGCCTTCGGTTCAAACCATAAAAAAACCATAAAACACGTAGTTACGTTCTAGCTGCGGGTCCATTTCTTATGTTATCTGTTGGCCTAGCTGAGGCGACCCTGAATCCCAAGTTTCGGCACGATAGGTCATTTGGTGTCCGAGAAAAACCCTAATTGGTGCTGAAAATCCACTATTTTCCATGACTTGCTACGGGGTCCTTGAATGAGCTATCGGGCAGAAACGTTGGGGTCTGTCTATATGGGCCGAGACGTTCGCAATGCACCTAGTCTTGCGACTCTGGGGCATTTCTAAATGTCGTCATTTTCGTGATGCAAAAATGAATTGAAAGTATTGCAAATGTACGAGGCTGTTTCTCGGTCCGAGAACCTTCTAGAGCCACGTAACTCACCACGCACCATCGACGGGAGGTCTAGAACAGGTTTCTAAAGTTTCAGAACTCTAGGTCTGACGGTTCTTTTTTAGCTCGAACAAAGCTAACTATTGCAGCCACTGTCTGTCTCTACGCACCCCAATACGTCCCTCCTTCCAAGTTGTGTTTTAGTGTGATTTTTTTTTCCTTTGAATTTTTTGGGAAAAATGACTGATTTACAGTTCATGGGGGTTGCCTAATCACACATATGAAGTTTTGGAAAGATCAGACGTTTTTAACCCCTCGAAACAGCCCCTGAGACACCAATTATTGCACTTCCGGTTGGCACAGGAAGCTATAAATCAACACATATCCTCATTGGGGTATGCTGTTACAGAAGTTGAGTTTTAAGTCCTTACATTAAGAACTGACTGATTTACACAGGCTTGAATGCACTATGTCTGTCAAACTGCAGGCAGGGTATGGGTAAACACTTTTAGGGTGATTTTAACCACTTCCGGTTGGTCCAGGAGGCTTAGAATCAACACAGGTAGACCTCATAGTGGCCTGATGGACTGGTACCGAAGACAGGTTCATACGTCATTCATAACCCATATAGACTTCAGGTTGAAATTAGGGGTGCAGGCAATGTATTCCTATGGGGAGAGAAGTCAATGCAAACTGTTTGATGTAAACACCTTCTTTAAACTATTAAGGGTTAATGCCACACGGTCAAGGTTAGGCTAGCACGGATCGGGAGGACCTTAGGAACATTCCTGTGGTGGAATTTTTCTTCTCACTCTAACGGTTCTCTCACTCTCACCCAAAATCAAATGACATTGTGGGGCAGGCTTCATTTTGGGCCTACTATTCTAATGGTCGCTGCGCCTAGACCGAGTGAGCTACGGTCAAGCGGGATATCTCGTTGAACTCGGTACGGCCTAGGGATTATGTTAATGCCATTTCCTGCTCTCTGTGTCTTTAAGCACCGCACTTTATCACTCCATCCTTCCTGTGTGTGTGTGAGGGAGCTTTTCTTTGACATCGGTTGGGATTAATGACTGATTTACAGTTCAGAAGGGTTACCTAGTCACACATATGAAGTTTTGGAGAGATGTGACTTTTTTAACCCTTCGAAACAGACAGTGTGACCCAATTAAAGGCACTTCCGGTTGGCACAGGAAGCTATAAGTAAACACATGTCTTGATTGACATAGCCACTTACAGAATCCTGAGTTTTAAGTCTTTACGTTAAGAATTGACTGATCTACACAGGGTTGAATGCACTATGCCTATCAAACTGCAGGCAGTGTATGGGTAAACACTTTTAGGGTGATTTTAACCACTTCCGGTTGCTCCAGGAAGCTTAGATTCGACACAGGTAGACCTCATAGTGGCCTGATGGACTGTCATAGAAGACAGGTTCATAAGGCATTCATAACCCACATAGGCTTCAGGTTGAATTTAGAGGTGCAGGCAATGTATTCCTATGGGGAGAGAAGTCAAAGCAAGCTGTTTCAAGTAAACACCTTCTTTTTACTGTGAAGGGTTAATGCCACACGGTCAAGGTTATGCTTGCACGGATCGGGTGGACCTCAGGAACGTACCTGAGGTCGAATTGTGCTTCTCACCCTAACAGTTCTCTCACTGCCACCCAAAATCAAATGACATTGTGGGGCAGGCTTCATTTTGGGCCTTCTTTTTTTCAAGTTCGCTGCACTCAGAACGAGCTACGGTCAAGCGGGGCGTCTCGTTGAACTCGGCACAGTCTGGAGACTATGGTGATGCCATTTTTTGTGTTGATTTCAGAATGCCATTTTGGTGATGGTCCCTCTCCGTTTAAACATATTGCAAATGTACAAAAGTCAACTAGCAAGTCAGTGTCCATCAGTCAATTAGATGTCATTATGACACCAAACGGATATCAATTGACACCAAACCCACTTTTTCCTACTCATTTAGTAGCCAACTATCACATATGTCAGAGCAGGCCCATAATTCACAGCGCCTTCAGTTGAAAACATAATAAAAAGGTAAAACACATAGTTACGTTCTAGCTGCGGGTCCAGTTCGGACATTATGTGAAGGCCTATGTGAGGCGACCCCGAATCCCGAGTTTCGGCTCGATAGGTCATTTGGTGTCCGAGAAAAACCCTAATTGGTGCTGAAAATCCACTTATTTCCATGCCTTGCTACGGGGTCCTTGAACGAGCTATCAGACAGAAACGTTGGGGTCCGTCTCTATGGGCTGAGCCGGTTTCAACGCACCTAGCCTTGCATCTCTGAGACTTTTCTAAACGTCGTCATTTTCGTGATGCAAAATGAATTGAAAGTATTGCAAATGTACGAGGCTGTTTCTCGGTCCGAGAACCTTCTAGAGCCACGTAACTCACCACGTACCATCAACCGGAGGTCTAGAACAGGTTTCTAAAGTTTCAGAACTCTAGGTCTGACCGTTCTTTTTTAGCTCGAACAAAGCTAACTATTGCAGCCACTGTCTGTCTCGCACCCCAATACGTCCCTCCTTCCAAGTTGTGTTTTAGTGTGATTTTTTTTTCCTTTGATTTTTTTGGGAAAAATGACTGATTTACAGTTCATGGGGGTTGCCTAATCACATATATGAAGTTTTGGACAGATCTGACTTTTTTAACCCTTCAAAACAGCCCCTGAGACACCAATTATGGCACTTCCGGTTGGCACAGGAAGCTATAAGTCAACACATATCCTCATTGGGGTATGCTTTTACAGAATCCTGAGTTTTAAGTCTTTACGTTAAGAATTGACTGATCTACACAGGCTTGAATGCACTATGTCTGTCAAACTGCAGGCAGGGTATGGATATACACTTTTAGGGGCATTTTCACCACTTCCGGTTGGTCCAGGAAGCTTAGAATCAACACAGGTAGACCTCATAGTGGCCTGATGGACTGGTACCGAAGACAGGTTCATACGGCATTCATAACCCATATAGGCTTCAGGTTGAATTTTGTGGTGCAGGCAATGTATTCCTATGGGGAGAGATGTCGCTGTAATCTGTGAGATCAAAAAACCCTGTTTTACTGTTAAGGGTTAATGCCACACGGTCAAGGTTAGGCTTGTTCAGATCGGGGGGACCTTAGGAACATTCCTGTGGTGGAATTTTTCTTCTCACCCTAACGGTTCTCTCACTGTCACCCAAAAGCAAATGACATTGTGGGGGAGGCTTCATTTTGGGCCTACTATTCTAATGGTCGCTGCGCCTAGACCGAGCGAGCTACGGTCAAGCGGGATATCTCGTTGAACTCGGCACGGCCTAGGGATTATGGTAATGCATTGCATTGCCTGCTCTCTGTGTCTTTAAGCACCGCGCTTTGTCACTCCATCCTTGCTGTGTGTGTGTGTGTGAGAGCTTTTCTTTGACATCTGTTGGGAGAAATGACTGACTTACAGTTTATGGGGGTTGCCTAATCACACAAGTTTTGAAAAGATCTGACCTTTTTAACCCTTGGAAACAGCCACTATGACACCATTTAAGGCACTTCTGGTTGGCACAGGAAGCTATAAATAAACTCATATCCTGATTGGGGTATGCCTTTACATAATCCTGAGTTTTAAGTCTTTACGTTAAGAACTGAGTTATTGTGTTATTTCAGAAAATCATAGAAAATCACAGAAATGTCGCAGAGCTCCGCAGCACACTTTAAAAAGATTCGTATGAACACCCTGCAACTGGATCTGTAACTGTTGAAAAAAAAAAGCCTATTTGTGACCATCACCAATTTGTCATTGTTCCGTTTCTCTTAAATGACGATAGATAAATGGCTGGTTCTTTTTTTATTGACACCGGAGGCTCCTTGACTTTGACCTGAAGTGGAAAAATAATTTCTCTATTTCCATTTTAAGCCTTTAATCCCAGAAAAATGGCCATAACTCAAAAACCGTCGAGGCCTAGACGCCATCCCGTTCGGGGCCAACTGCCCATTATGCCAAACCTACGCTCACCAAGTTTCGGTGAGCGTAGGTTAAGGCCCCGTTCGGCACCAAGTTAAGGCCCCGTCGTGACTCGTGATGTTTTGCCAAATTGCCATATGATTCCGTATGCCATCTGGTGGGAATTTCCGGGATAGCGGAAAAACGGTCCAAAACTTG
This sequence comes from Oncorhynchus clarkii lewisi, assembly GCF_045791955.1. Taxonomy (NCBI): domain Eukaryota; kingdom Metazoa; phylum Chordata; class Actinopteri; order Salmoniformes; family Salmonidae; genus Oncorhynchus; species Oncorhynchus clarkii. The sequence continues at coordinate 109,474 of NW_027257931.1, read as the reverse complement.
TTTATTTTATTAAACGGAAACCGAATGTCCGACAAAGTTCATTCGATGACTTCCCGGTAGGTCCGGCCCTACCGCACGGCCCGACGCCGACCGCGAATTTTACAAACGATTTTGGACGTCTAGTAAGGGACCGTACATTTGCAATATGGACTTTTTCACTAATCATACACGAAATGCCGAAATGTTCCCTTAAGGTATGGCTAGGCATCCCGTTAGCGGGACAACTTCCGGTGACACTGGAGGGTGCGCAATTAAAATAAATAATCAAAACATGATGGATATTAAACATTTAGGTACATACAAGTGTCATATATCGGTTGAAAGCTTAAATTCTTGTTAGTCTAACTGCACTGACAGATTTACAGTAGCCATTACAAAATATTTATCCACCGGCACAGGTTTCATAAATTCACAAATAGCGATTAAATATTCACTTAATTTTTGAAAATCTTCCTCTGATTTGTCATCCAAAGGGTCCCAGCTATAACATGTAGTGTCGTTTTGTTAGATAAAATCCATCATGGATCAAAACTAACACCAGCCATGAGCAGCCATGCAGTAGAGCCACATACACAGACCAGCTGGGTGCCATGCAGGGCCTGTAATCCCCAGCCCCAAACCTTCCAAGACAGAACCGGACAGGATAGAGCTACAACCTTCCTATCTACAGTACAGTCTGGGAGAGGACAGGACAGACCTAAAACAATCCTATCAACAGTACAGTACGGGACAGGATAGACCTAAAACAATCCTATCTACAGTACAGTACAAGACAGGATAGACCTAAAACATTCCTATCTACAGTACAGGACAGTACAGGGCAGGACAGGACTGAACAGGCCTGAACTAAAACATTCCTATCTACAGTACAGGACAGTACAGGAATGTACAGGGCAGGACAGTACGGGACAGGACAGAACTAAAACATTCCTATCTACAGTACAGGACAGTACAGGAATGTACAGGGCAGGACAGTACAGGACAGGACAGAATTAAAACATTCCTATCTACTGTACAGGACAGTACAGGACTGAACAGGACAGAACTAAAACATTCCTATCTACTGTACAGGACAGTACAGGAATGTACAGGGCAGGACAGTACGGGACAGTACAGAACTAAAACATTCCTATCTACAGTACAGGACAGTACAGGAATGTACAGGGCAGGACAGTACGGGACAGGACAGAACTAAAACATTCCTATCTACTGTACAGGACAGTACAGGACTGAACAGGACAGAACTAAAACATTCCTATCTACTGTACAGGACAGTACAGGAATGTACAGGGCAAGACAGTACGGGACAGGACAGAACTAAAACATTCCTATCTACAGTACAGGACAGTACAGGGCAGGATAGGACAGAACTAAAACCTTCCTATCTACTGTACAGTCCAACTTTAAACCTTGCCTCTCTGACTGAAGACAAAGTCTCTGTCTCCCTCTCTTTCCTTTGTCTAGAAATAGAGCTGCAGACAGACAGCATGTTTCTCCTTCCAACAGCTGCATTATAAAGTCCTGATTCCATATTCATCCCCATAATGCGGAGATACACTGTGAGTGGGTGAGTTTGTGATTATCCAGAAGATGTAGCCCAGGCACTTACAATTATTTATTCATAATGCACCTTCTGAACACAAATGCACTTTATTGTCTCATTCTGCATCTTATTTTAGCGCTAAACCAGGAGAATGTCTGCTTTAATGACAGAGCCATGTTAATATGACAGTGGATAGGCCTGGGGATGAGATGGAGGCATGATGTGGAAACCCAATCACAAGTTCCTTCAATCACAGAGACAGAGAACAACCAAGCATTTTAATATTTTGACCTGAAAGTATTACAAATTTAAAATGTTCATCTATTAACATGCAGTTTCTTTTTGTAGCTCTCCATTTGGTCATTTCTGGATAAAAGCAGCCAGGGAATGAGTCAGTACCCCGAGCAGTTATAAACAGAATATAATTATCCAACCGGGCCATCTCCCCCTTTACAGTCTGTCAATAGAGGATACATTATAACTGCTTCCCTTCCTCATCTACATTATGCCTGCTTCCCTACCTCTCCTCCTCTACATGATGCCTGCTTCCCTACCTCTTCTCCTCTACATTATGCCTGCTTCCCTACTTCTTCTCCTCTACATTATGCCTGCTTCCCTACCTCTACTCCTATACATTATAACTGCTTCCCTTCCTCATCTACATTATGCCTGCTTCCCTACCTCTTCTCCTCTACATGATGCCTGCTTCCCTACCTCTTCTCCTCTACATAATGCCTGCTTCCCTACCTCTTCTCCTCTACATGATGCCTGCTTCCCTACCTCTTCTTCTCTACATTATGCTTGCTTCCCTACCTCTACTCCTCTACATTATTCCTGCTTCCCTACCTCTTCTCCTATACATTATGCCTGCTTCCCTACCTCTTCTCCTCTACATTATTCCTGCTTCCCTACCTCTACTCCTATACATTATAACTGCTTCCCTTCCTCATCTACATTATACCTGCTTCCCTACCTCTACTCCTCTACATTATGCCTGCTTCCCTACCTCTTCTCCTCTACATGATGCCTGCTTCCCTACCTCTTCTCCTCTACATTATGCCTGCTTCCCTACCTCTTCTCCTCTACATTATGCCTGCTTCCCTACCTCTTCTCCTCTACATTATGCCTGCTTCCCTATCGCTTCTCCTCTACATGATGCCTGCTTCCCTACCTCTTCAACTCTACATTATGCATTCTTCCCTAAATCTTCTCCTCTACATTATGCCTGCTTCCCTACCTCTACTCCTCTACATTATTCCTGCTTCCCTACCTCTTCTCCTATACATTATGCCTGCTTCCCTACCTCTTCTCCTCTACATTATTCCTGCTTCCCTACCTCTACTCCTATACATTATGCCTGCGTCCCTACCTCTTCTCCTCTACATGATGCCTGCTTCCCTACCTCTTCTCCTCTACATTATGCCTGCTTCCCTACCTCTTCTCCTCTACATTATGCCTGCTTCCCTACCTCTTCTCCTCTACATTATGCCTGCTTCCCTATCGCTTCTCCTCTACATGATGCCTGCTTTCCTACCTCTTCACCTCTACATTATGCATTCTTCCCTAAATCTTCTCCACTACATTATGCCTGCTTCCCTATCGCTTCTCCTCTTAACAATGCACGCTTCCATCCTCTTCTCCTCAACATTAGGCCTGCTTCACTATCTATTCTCCTCTAAATTATGCCTCTTCCATACCTCTCCACTACATTATACATACTTCCCCAAATATTCATATCAACATTATGCCTGCTTCCCTATCTATTTTCTTCTACATAATGCCTGCTTTCATATATCCTTTCCTCTATATTATCCCTACTTCCATATATTTTTTCCTCTACATTATGCTTGCTTCCCTGTCTCTTTTCCTCTACATTATGCCTGCTTCCCTATCTCTTTTCTTCTACATAATGCCTGCTTTCCTATATCCTTCCCTCTACATTATCCCTACTTCCATATATTTTTTCCTTTACATTATGCTTGCTTCCCTGTCTCTTTTCCTCTACATTATGCTTGCTTCCCTGTCTCTTCTCCTCTACATTATCCATGCTTCCCTGTCTATTTTCCTCTACATTATAACTGCTTCCCTTCCTCATCTACATTATTCCTGCTTCCCTACCTCTACTCCTATACATTATACCTGCTTCCCTACCTCTACTCATATACATTATACCTGCTTCCCTACCTCTACTCCTATACATTATACCTGCTTCCCTACCTCTACTCCTATACATTATACCTGCTTCCCTACCTCTACTCCTATACATTATACCTGCTTCCCTACCTCTACTCCTCTATATTATACCTGCTTCCCTACCTCTACTCCTATACATTATACCTGCTTCCCTACCTCTACTCCTCTATATTATACCTGCTTCCCTACCTCTACTCCTATACATTATACCTGCTTCCCTACCTCTACTCCTCTATATTATACCTGCTTCCCTACCTCTACTCCTATACATTATACCTGCTTCCCTACCTCTACTCCTCTATATTATACCTGCTTCCCTACCTCTACTCCTATACATTATACCTGCTTCCCTACCTCTACTTCTCTATATTATACCTGCTTCCCTACCTCTACTCCTCTATATTATACCTGCTTCCGTACCTCTACTCCTCTATATTATACCTGCTTCCCTACCTCTACTCCTATACATTATACCTGCTTCCCTACCTCTACTCCTCTATATTAGTATACCTTCCCTAACTCTACTCCTCTACATTATAGTATACCTGCTTCCCTACCTCTTCTCCTCTACATTATTCCTGCTTCCCTACCTCTACTCCTCTACATTATACCTGCTTCCCTACCTCTTCTCATCTACATTATTCCTCCTTCCCTACCTCTACTCCTATACATTATAACTGCTTCCCTTCCTCATCTACAATATACCTGCTTCCCTACCTCTACTCCTCTACATTATGCCTGCTTCCCTACCTCTACTCTTCTACATTATACCTGCTCCCCTACCTCTTCTCTTCTACATTATACCTGCTTCCCTACCTCTACTCCTCTACATTATGCCTGCTTCCCTACCTCTACTCCTCTACATTATGCCTGCTTCCCTACCTCTAGTCTTCTACATTATACCTGCTTCCCTACCTCTACTCCTATACATTATAACTGCTTCCCTACCTCTACTCCTATACATTATAACTGCTTCCCTTCCTCATCTACATTATACCTGCTTCCCTACCTCTACTCCTCAACATTATGCCTGCCTCCCTACCTCTAGTCTTCTACATTATACCTGCTTCCCTACCTCTTCTCCTCTACATTATACCTGCTTCCCTAACTCTACTCCTCTACATTATAGTATACCTGCTTCCCTACCTCTACTCTTCTACATTATTCCTGCGTCTCTACCCCTTTTCCTCTACATTGTTCCTACTTCCCTACCTCTCCTCTGCATTATACCAGAACCCTGTGTCAAACATTTACATGAAAAGGTGCAAAGTTATGGGCAAAGACACAAAACAACCTCATTAAATTCAATATTTTTCTTAATCAAATAACTTAAAAACAATCCCTTTTTGTGCAGTATTGATTTACCATCCTTACAAACCACCTAATGTAAAAAATAAATGAATGTATTGTACATAGGCTGGTCGTCTAGGTATTTTATGTTTTTTACATAAAAGGCTGTAAAAACACCAGGAAACAGCTCCAAGTGATGTTTATTTATGAAGTTAAGTCTGTTCGCAAGTATTCCCACGTATATCAGAGAGACACGTGATCGTATGCGCGTGAATCTACACCTTTTTCCTCCCTGAGTATTCATTACACCCAACCAGCTGCTCAGGAAACAATGGGCCCACAGCTGGATCTAGTTGATGATCCCTGCTGTTGACTTCTATCACCTTGAAGAACAACAATGACCAATACAGTAACTGAGTACATTAAAACTTCAAGTGGTTTGTGATGATGTGGCTCAGTTGGTAGAGCACGGCACATGTGATACTATAGTTGTTGGGGGACCCGTATGAAAATGTATGAAGTCACTACTGTAAGGTGCTCTGGATAAGAACGTCTAAGGAAATTAATGAATAGACCGTTTCAGTTCTCACTTACAAATAAGTATTTAAAGCAACTGGAAAACATATAGCAAACAAGTATTATAAGATTACATGTCTTGTACAGACAATTATCAGAGTCAAGTTGCAAATGCTGCTAAAGACTCAAGTACATTTAGTTTAAAACTTTTCTCAAAAGTAGTACACTGGGCTTTTACTAGTCCTGTATTAGCAGATGATATAGATGCTTTCAGCGCAGGCCAAAAACAAATCTGCAATCCCCCCCTCTTCCCTCACTAGCTCTCACTAATTCAACCCCCCCTCTTCCCTCACTAGCTCTCACTAATTCAACCCCCCCTCTTCCCTCACTAGCTCTCACTAATTCAACCCCCCCTCTTCCCTCACTAGCTCTCACTAATTCAACCCCCCCTCTTCCCTCACTAGCTCTCACTAATTCAACCCCCCCTCTTCCCTCACTAGCTCTCACTAATTCAACCCCCCCTCTTCCCTCTCTAGCTCTCACTAATTCAACCCCCCCTCTTCCCTCACTAGCTCTCACTAATTCAACCCCCCCTCTTCCCCTCACTAGCTCTCACTAATTCAACCCCCCCTCTTCCCTCACTAGCTCTCACTAATTCAAACCCCCCTCTTTCCCTCACTAGCTCTCACTAATTCAACCCCCCCTCTTCCCTCACTAGCTCTCACTAATTCAAACCCCCCTCTTCCCTCACAGGCTCTCACTAATTCAACCCCCCCTCTTCCCTCACAGGCTCTCACTAATTCAAACCCCCCTCTTCCCTCACTAGCTCTCTCTAATTCAACCCCCCCTCTTCCCTCACTAGCTCTCACTAATTCAAACACCCCTCTTCCCTCACTAGCTCTCACTAATTCAACCCCCCCTCTTCCCTCACTAGCTCTCACTAATTCAACCCCCCCTCTTCCCTCTCTAGCTCTCACTAATTCAACCCCCCCTCTTCCCTCACTAGCTCTCACTAATTCAACCCCCCCTCTTCCCCTCACTAGCTCTCACTAATTCAACCCCCCCTCTTCCCTCACTAGCTCTCACTAATTCAAACCCCCCTCTTTCCCTCACTAGCTCTCACTAATTCAACCCCCCCTCTTCCCTCACTAGCTCTCACTAATTCAAACCCCCCTCTTCCCTCACAGGCTCTCACTAATTCAACCCCCCCTCTTCCCTCACAGGCTCTCAATAATTCAAACCCCCCTCTTCCCTCACTAGCTCTCTCTAATTCAACCCCCCCTCTTCCCTCATTAGCTCTCACTAATTCAAACACCCCTCATCCCTCACTAGCTCTCACTAATTCAACCCCCCCTCTTCCCCTCACTAGCTCTCACTAATTCAACCCCCCCTCTTCCCTCACTAGCTCTCACTAATTCAACCCCCCTCTTCCCTCACTAGCTCTCACTAATTCAACCCCCCCTCTTCGCCTCACTAGCTCTTACTAATTCAATCCCCCCTCTTCCCTCACTAGCTCTCACTAATTCAACCCCCCTCTTCCCCTCACTAGCTCTCACTAATTCAACCCCCCCTCTTCCCTCACTAGCTCTCACTAATTCAACCCCCCCTCTTCCCCTCACTAGCTCTCACTAATTCAACCCCCCCCCCCCCTCTTCCCCTCACTGAGGCTTGACCCCAGTTTACCAGTCAGCCTGGGGGGGCTGAGGCTTGACCCCAGTTTACCAGTCAGCCTGGGGGGGTGGCTGAGGCTTGACCCCAGTTTACCAGTCAACCTGGGGAGGGGGGGGGGCTGAGGCTTGACCCCAGTTTACCAGTCAGCCTGGGGGGGACTGAGGCTTGACCCCAGTTTCCCAGTCAGCCTGGGGGGGATGGAGGCTTGACCCCAGTTTACCAGTCAGCCTGGGGGGGCTGAGGCTTGACCCCAGTATACCAGTCAGCCTGGGGGGGGGGGGGGGGGGCTGAGACTTGGAGACAGTGTACCATTTGGCCTGGGGTGCTGACGTTTGGGGACAGTTTACCATTTGGCCTGGGTTGGCTGAGGCTTGGGGACAGTTTACCATTTGGCCTGGGGGGCTGAGGCTTGGGGAGGGTTTACCATTTGTCCTGGGGGGCTGAGGCTTGACCCCAGTTTACCAGTCAGCCTGGGGGGGGGGCTGAGGCTTGGGGACAGTTTATCATTCGGCCTGGGGGACTGAGGCTTAGGGACAGTTTACCATTCGCCCTGGAGGACTGAGGCTTGGGGACAGTTTACCATTTGGCCTGGGGGGCTGAGACTTGGGGACAGTTTACCATTTGGCCTGGGGGGCTGAGGCTTGACCCCAGTTTACCAGTCAGCCTGGGGGGGGGGGGGCTGAGGCTTGGGGACAGTTTACCTGTCAACCTGGGGGGGACTGAGGCTTGGGGCCAGTTTACTGAAGTTTTTGAAGAATCTCCATTGATGCATTAGCACATTGTATATATCTATACTGTATCTACAGATTGAGTACTTACAGGAAATCCATCAGAAACTGCTCTATCAAAACTGCATCAAACACCTGCACTGTGACAGTAAAATATAATAGTAACGTTTAGATCAATATCCCATCAATATTCCATTTGGTCATAGAGACTACACAGGCTAATGTTTTACCAGACAAGCAGAATTTCTAACCTTGGATAGCCTGTTCTGTTCTGTTAGACCTGAGACCATGACACAACACTGAGGCAGCACTGAGACAGCAGAGAGACAGCCCTACCATAGGCAAGCCTGGAACCAGCTCCCGGTTATTAGTACTAACACTGTCAGAGTACAAACCTTCCACTGCACCTGTCCTCTAACATTCAGCTCTGCATCGTCATAGAATAGTAATATGTTTGAGTTAGGTTTCAGAAAAGTAATTTAGCTTTACATTAGGATTAGGTCTCAGAATAATCATTTAGCTTTACATTAGGATTAGGTCTCAGAATAATCATTTAGCTTTACATTAGGCTTAGGTCTCAGAATAATAATTTAGCTTCACATTAGGATTAGGTCTCAGAATAATCATTTAGCTTTACATTAGGGTTAGATCTCAGAATAGTCATTTAGCTTTACAGTAGGGTTAGGTCTCAAGCCACTGAAACGGACTAAATGAATGTGTATGATGAGCCTCAACACCTATAGCTACTTCAGGCAGCACAGCTCCAAACTCAATAGGACTTCTGTGAAATTAGACACAAACAATCTTATTCATTTGAGACTGAGTCCTACAGTTGTTTCTACACAAAGCAGTCATAACAGACCCTTGTTCAAACTTGTATGCATGTACAAGACCAATACAAGTGAAAGACTTGATGATTAAGTGTTGAATACATGTATTGCATTACAATGTATGATTAATTCAACAAGCTCTCAGTTTCACTTCAGAATTAGATGTTAATAAAATGTCGAAGTTGTTCTAAACATCACATTGCGAAGTGTTTGGTTACTTCTCTGTGTCATTCCAATGATACGTTTAGGTATTAACTCCGAATTTTTAAGGTTAGGCATTAACTCAATGGTTAAAGTAAGGGTTAGAGATCATTTTAATATTTTTAGTTTAAGCCTAACGTTCTATCGCTGGATTCGAACAGGCGACCTTCAGCTGGAACCAGAAGCAGCTGTTGACACACATCCGCCATTTCGCCCACAAACACATTTTAAGAGTAATAGCACTAACTGTTGCCCCAAGTTACCGGTTTTCCACGTCATCTCCCGATGTCTTCAAAACATGGATGGCTAACGAATACTGACTTGTACCACCGGTGGCCTGTCTGGATTAATTGACATATTGAGATCCAATTAAATTTTTAACCTTTATTGGTCCGAAGAATATACGAATGTTACTGTAAATTGCAATCTATCCTCATAAAAGGAGCATCTTGGTATATTTTTTTCAATATGTATAATAATTCCATGATACAGAGACGGTCATGGCGAGATTAACATTTTGTAAATTGTTTCACAGTCAGTCTCAGTAGTGGGAAGTGATGTTGATGCGAGGTTATCCTGCACTGCGCTGCTCTCCCAGTGTTCTGGCTGCGTCATTAATCAACCAGAGAAATTATGAAGTGACAGGTTAATGAATTGAATGTTATAGAAACTGGAAACTCAAGTTAACGATGCATTTAACAAGACTCAACAATTATTACAGTAGCGCAACGATAGGTCCACTCTCTCGGGATATACAGACCTATCCACTCAAATGCATACCTTTATAAGAGCATTGAGTCAAAGTTGACAAAAAATAAAGGTTTTCCCCCCTCAGAAACATCGCAAATATGCAGATAACTATTCTGACGTGTTATTTATAAGCATGGTTTTATTTCAAAGTAAAACAGATATGACAAACTGTATAAAAGCTAATCCATGAATTCCAGTGTGCAGTTCAGGTGATTAATACGAGTCATGAGTGATGCTGCTGTCTAAATAAGATACGTGCATCTGTCTTCATTTATATAGTAAGATTAAAGCCATTATTCACTTTATGATAAGAGCGATAGATAATGATCTATTATCATTTACATTTAAACTCCAATGAACTACTGCCAACCAACCTCCCATACAGTACATCCAGTAGGCCTGTTGCCATATTGTTGTACATTAAAGTACACTTCATAACAATCATATACCGCTCTACGTTAAATGGACGCCGCCTGTCACGGAAGAGCGCTCTCTTTTTGAAACGCTAAACCAGAATGAACCTCTGAGCAGCCTTCATTTCGATCTAAAAGCATACACTGGGTAATCTAAATATTTCATAGGGACGTGATAACACAAGCAGGATAATGAAAATGGATACGGAGAGGCCGCCTGGACAATACAGTTTACTGCACACGTCCATCAAACGTCCCTGTCTTTTCCATTGTGGAACACATGAGTACAGCAAAGCCCAAGTTTTAGATGATCTAAAGTGGTTAAATAGATTTTACTGTAATAACCAAGCAAACATCATGTGTTATGAAATCAAAAACATGAGGTCAGTTTTAGATGTCATTATTCGTAGTAAAAAAATGGAAAACTAAACTATCAATGAGGGCAAATGTAGATTCACTTGAAAGAACCCCCAAGTGTGTGTGCGTGTGTGTGTGTGTGTGTGTGTGTGTGTGTGTGTGTGTCCAAATACCACCAGTTTCTCAAATCAAAGGAAACATCTTGTCTAAACCAAGTGATGTAAAATTTGCCCCAAAACCAGAACGACCTACAGCCCAATATTTTGTTTAAAATGTATTTAGCCTTGGCTTGTTTATGCAATTGGTTTCGTTGAGATTAAAATATATTTTACAACGAATTTGAACAATGACTTTGTTTTTTTATTAAACGCCCCCAAAAAGTTATAATTATGTTTGAATAATTAAGTTTGAATAATTAAGTTTGATTAATTAAGTGTGGCTTCTGGTGTCATTTACAGTTTAATGCAAATGAAAAGTCCTGTCAGTTCGGTCTCGTCCTTTGACCTGGCGCTCATGTTCCCGGTAAATGTTAAATGTGACTGTTTTGGTCTGAGGTGTCACACTAATTCAATTGATCGTCAGAACACTCTGTTTATAAACTCTACAAGAAACTTGCCTCATACAGTCTTAACTTAATTTGAGCACAGGTTCTTTCATCTGTAGATGTGCGGTAATTATGCTGTGGGTAGCCTATGATATTGTGTTGGCGGGTCTCGATGTAGCCATCCATCACCCTCCTCGAGCTGTCACCCAGGGCTTGGCGTTCCAGCTGGGAACAGAGGAGAACATCATCATTAATTTGAGTGTGACCCCCGGGCTATTCACATGTCTGAACCCAGGCTTCTCTAAGCAAGTCAGCACACCGTGGAACCCGTCTCTGCCCGCTGCCCTACCCAGCTGAGACCCAGACCCACCCCGGCCCCAGAGCAGACCCAGCCCGTCCTTAAAGTAGACCCAGACCCACATCACACCCCCAGCCCTCTGACACTCCACACATTAAAGTTATTGGAGAAATGACTTCCAGCTTTAGGCTGGGAAATTAACGGAGAGCAAACTCAGACTCTGTCATTTTGCCAAGAGGAGAATAACACGAGAGGAAAATTCTGAAAATGTGATACAACATAATTTTTTTCTTCAGAGATTTAAACGTTTTATGAAGATGAAGTTAAACTTAATTGCAGTGGCATTTATCGAAATCAATGTTAATTGGTGTTAACCAAATAATGACCAAATCTCAAGGGAACCAAGTGAAGATGGGGCCATGATGAGATCGAATAACACTTTAATGTTCAGTAAATTTGTATTATTGGCAAAGCTGGTAAAATACTACAAATCTCCCGCGTTTGTTTTGTGAACTATCCACATTGAAATAGTCTCCATGTGTATATGTTCATTAATGGACTCTATAATTACTAAAGGGAGTAATTATAATTACAATCAAACACGTTCCTCCTGCTTCACATGTTTAATTGCACCTATGAGATCTACATCGAGATAAACAATGGTATATTAAAATCATGGGTTCATTGATTCATTGAATTTCAATCCGGTTAAAAGTCTCAAAGTCTTTGTCCCGCTCCCTATTACTTGTCCGATGTTTATCCCCAGAAATGCATATTGAAGTTACAGTCTAGACACTGAGTGGGTTTCTTCTGACGTCAGAGGCACTGGTGTTTAAAACAACCTGCATCAGGGCTGAGGTGTTTTATACTAGTGTTTTTTTATAAAGCAAAATATGTATTTCTGACATCAAAGTCATCAGTCTGGACAAATATATTTCATTGTCTAAATTCATTTGCACATTATACGAGTTAAAAAGACACGTGGAAAAGAGAGGGCGCATTTTGGATAGGCGTTTTGGGGGCATTTTAACAAATTAAACATGGTAGTGTGGCTCGCCCTATAAGCCTCCAGCCTACTGCCTGTGCTTACCAATCAATTGGTACATTGAAACAGTGCAAGGCTACGTTACTATAGCGAGGAGACCTGCAGGCTCGCTTTATCTCCGGATATTGGGACCTCTCTACAATGTCATATCCACAATTCGGATATCCCTACTCGTCTGCACCACAAGTAAGTTACCTTCTCGCTTATCAACTGAATATTCGGTCAGATTTCATCACCATTGATTCTTATATTGATTAAATGTTGATCATGTGATTCACTTTCAACAAGAAAGGAGACAGCATTGTATATTAATGCACTGTATCGGAATTGTATTATGTTACCGTAAATGGCACATGATACCTGCTCTTTGAACGGTAAAGGTAAGGAGGGTGACCAGAACCAGGCGCAGTCCGACCTATCGTCAACTGATTTCTACCAGATAATAGCCTCGGAACGTGTGTTTTTCATCAGATATCTCACATGCCGACCTGTTTTGTGGACATGCGGTGCTGTTGTGTCGGGGGCTGGATAGATAACCCAACTGGTGTCATTTTGGCAATCATCCAGAACATGTCTTTTGGGAAAACGCATATGGGGATTCTGGAAACATTTGACAAATTTTAATTATAAGGGTTGTTTTGCAATTAGCCCAAGCTAATCACTAATTCACGGTATTATTTTTTTTTAAATTGCCCACTGTACGTTGTAAATAAGTTGTTATGTTCTTGCGTTTCAGTTCCTCATGACAACCAACTCGTTGACAACTTGCTGCGAGTCAAGCGGCAGAAGCATCGCTGACTCCAGGGTGACAGCCTCCGCCCAGACGCCGGTCTACTGCCCAGTGTACGAGAGCCGGTTGTTGGCCACCGCCAGACACGAGCTGAGCTCCGCAGCTGCTCTGGGGGTGTATGGGAACCCGTACACTGGGAGTCAAGGCTATGGAAATTACGTTACTTATGGAACCGACGCGTCTGCTTTCTACTCGCTGGTATGGTTACTATAATATAGTATGATATCATAATAATTCTACTCATCTCTCCATGGCAGTGACGCTGTATCTATAGCATGTAGCCTACAGTCACAGAGCTATATCTATATATCCTATAGTCACAGAGCTGTATCTATATAGCCTACAGTCACAGAGCTGTATCTATATAGCCTATAGCCTAGTCACAGAGCTGTATCTATATAGACTACAGTCACAGAGCTGTATCTATATAGCCTATAGCCTAGTCACAGAGCTGTATCTATATAGACTACAGTCACAGAGCTGTATCTATATAGCCTTTAGCCTAGTCACAGAGCTGTATCTATATAGCCTATAGCCTAGTCACAGAGCTGTATCTATATAGACTACAGTCACAGAGCTGTATCTATATAGCCTTTAGCCTAGTCACAGAGCTGTATCTATATAGCCTATGGTCTAGTCACAGAGCTGTATCTATATAGCCAATAGTCACAGAGTTGTATCTATATAGCCTTTAGCCTAGTCACAGAGCTGTATCTATATAGCCTATAGCCTAGTCACAGAGCTGTATCTATATAGACTACAGTCACAGAGCTGTATCTATATAGCCTTTAGCCTAGTCACAGAGCTGTATCTATATAGCCTATGGTCTAGTCACAGAGCTGTATCTATATAGCCAATAGTCACAGAGTTGTATCTATATAGCCTATAGTCTAGTCACAGAGCTGTATCTATATAGACTACAGTCACAGAGCTGTATCTATATAGCCAATAGTCTAGTCACAGAGCTGTATCTTTATAGCCTATAGTCACAGAGCTGTATCTATATAGCCTATAGCCTATAGTCATAGAGCTGTATCTATATAGCCTATAGCCTAGTCACAGAGCTGTATCTTTATAGCCTATAGTCACAGAACTGTATCTATATAGCCTATAGCCTAGTCACATAGCTGTATCTATATAGCCTATAGCCTAGTCACAGAGATGTATCTGTATAGACTACAGTCTAAAGTCACAGACGCCGCTTTACACACACGGTCTGACTGTTCTTGATGCACAAAACCTGTCTTCACGGTGAAACAACTGCAGGCTATGACTGAATAGCCAAGTGCAACTTTTAAGGAAAAAGTTGAGTTTGGCAAGTGATAGTGTCAGGTGAAAATATGTACTGTAACCTGCAATATGCAACCAATGTTAAGAATGGATTTCTTTAATTCTTTAACTACAACTTATACTGCAGTGTGCTCGATTATGTCTCTGTCATTGTTTCCCTGTATTCATTAGTTAGAATGCCTACAATAACACAGATATAACTTGACTTTGCTATTGAACAACATGTTTAGTTACTGTTATTGTGTTTGTGTGTGTGTGTGTATTGAAATGGGAACACTAGACTTTATGAGTGAAATTATTAAAAAAAAAAAATAATTAAGAAACAGTATACCTGTTAATAAGAAACAGTATTCATGTTATTAAGAAACAGTATACATGTTATTAAGAAACAGTATACCTGTTAATAAGAAACAGTATTCATGTTATTAAGAAACAGTATACATGTTATTAAGAAACAGTATACATGTTATTAAGAAACAGTATTCATGTTAAGAAACAGTATACATGTTATTAAGAAACAGTATTCATGTTATTAAGAAACAGTATACATGTTAATAAGAAACAGTATACATGTTATTAAGAAACAGTATATATGTTAATAAGTATACAGTATACATGTTATTAAGAAACAGTATACATGTTATTAAGAAACAGTATACATGTTATTAAGAAACAGTATTCATGTTATTAAGAAACAGTATACATGTTAATAAGAAACAGTATACATGTTATTAAGAAACAGTATACATGTTAATAAGTAACAGTATACATGTTAATAAGAAACAGTATACATTTTATTAAGAAACAGTATACATGTTATTAAGAAACAGTATACATGTTAATAAGTAACAGTATACATGTTAATAAGTAACAGTATACATGTTATTAAGAAACAGTATACATGTTATTAAGAAACAGTATACATGTTATTAAGAAACTGTATACATGTTAATAAGAAACAGTATACATGTTATTAAGAAACAGTATACATGTTAATAAGTAACAGTATACATGTTATTAAGAAACAGTATACATGTTAATAAGTAACAGTATACATGTTATTAAGAAACAGTATACATGTTATTAAGAAACTGTATTCATGTTATTAAGAAACATTACATACTTTTATTATATATTTAAGTATAACAGTCCATTAATGTCAATAGTGTCACATTTTCCTGACTGACAGTCTGTCTTGTTGCAGGGGACATTCGATACCAAAGATGCAACAGCGCCCGCGCATGCAGGGATAACCCAGGCTACAGCGTACTATCCCATTGACCCCACTCTGGGACATTATCAGTACGACAGGTAGGGTTACTATAAAAATAATAATAATGTACTACACCATTGACCCCACTCTGGGACATTATCAATACGACAGGTAGGGTTACTATAATAATAATAAGGTACTATCTGTGTGATCCTGCTCAGTACCAGTATGACAGGTATGGTAGGGTAATATTGGTAAGGTAATATTATTATGTTAACCATAGCTGTCATATTAGTACTGTGCAAGAGTAAGGTAATAAAGGTAGTACACAATTCTTATTATTACTATTATTATTATTATAGTAATAATAAGAATTGTGTACTACCTATATGACCTTACTCTTGCACAGTACTAATATGACAGCTATGGTTAACATAATAATATTAATAATAATCATAATAATGATAAGATTCACCATAATAATCATAATAATAACAATAATGATAACAGTAATAATAATAATAATAACAATGATAATAATAATAATCATCAAATTATTATTATTAATAATAAAACAAACAATAATGATGATTGTAATAATATTCCTAATAATAACAATGTTAATATAATGTACTATCTGTGTGATCCTGCTCAGTACCAGTATGCCAGGTATGGTTACTATAATAATAATAATAATGGTAATATAATGTACTATCTGTGTGATCCTGCTCAGTACCAATATGAGTTAGCAACATTACACACATAATTATGTTCTGTCAAATGGTAGCCCATTTCCCAATCCTTCATATGTGTGTTCACTGACATAAGTCACCTTACCTCTAAGTTAACAACTATTAGAAAACCCCCTGTCTGTTAGAGTACTGGCTTCCAAATGGTCTGGGAATATCATGCCTGATCAAATTCATAGGATTAGTTGATGAGTTGCCAAACTTGAAACTGTTCTTATTGAAGTGTATAATAGGCTTACATGAACTCCACTAGAGAAGTCGGACATAGTTATATCCCTGGGCTTAGCCTCCAGGAGGACCCAAAGTGCTGAATATTACACTAATGCTTTAGGCCCTTTCACCTGGGGCTGCATCATTACACTCAATCAGACAATTCTCCAGTCTGTTGGATGGAGAGACAGCTAGCTTAGCGGTGCCCTGTGTTTACTCACCTAGCAGTCAGTCTTCTGGATGGAGAGACAGCTAGCTTAGCGGTGACCTGTGTTTACTCACCTAGCAGTCAGTCTTCTGGATGGAGAGACAGCTATCTTAGCGGTGACCTGTGTTTACTCACCTAGCAGTCAGTCTTCTGGATGGAGAGACAGCTAGCTTAGCGGTGACCTGTGTTTACTCACCTAGCAGTCAGTCTTCTGGATGGAGAGACAGCTAGCCTATGGGTGGCCTGTGTTTACTCACCTAACAGTCAGTCTTCTGGATGGAGAGACAGCTAGCCTATGGGTGCCCTGTGTTTACTCACCTAACTGTCCGTCGTCTGGATGGAGAGACAGCTAGCCTATGGGTGCCCTGTGTTTACTCACCTAACAGGGCTTGAGCACACTCATATAGGGGCATTATTATTTTGTAAAAGCTCCCCGGGGGTATGTTGGGCTGCAGTGTACTGCTAGATGAATCAACACTATGCATTTCTAATGGACAGGACACAAGGAGTTGTTATCTTGCCTCTCTTCTGCTACAGGACCCTATATATAGATATATAGGCCTACTGTTACATAGAGACATTGTTGTAACTCATCTTCACTACTAGATATGGCTGTATGGACGGAGGGACCAGGAGGAAGAACGCCACCCGGGAGACAACCAGCACACTGAAGGCCTGGCTACAGGAGCACAGGAAGAACCCCTACCCCACCAAGGGAGAGAAGATCATGTTGGCCATCATTACTAAAATGACCCTGACGCAGGTGTCCACCTGGTTTGCCAACGCCAGGAGGAGGCTGAAGAAGGAGAACAAGATGACGTGGCCTCCGAGGAACAAGTGTTCTGATGAGAAGAGATATGATGAGGATGATGAAGCATCTCAGGAGGAGAACATCAACAGTGAGAACAACGATGATGGTCAGTCCTGGTTCTTTATACAACAAATTAACAGTGTTCTAGTCTTGGTTCTTTATGTAACAAATTAACAGTGTTCTAGTCCTGGTTCTTTATACAACAAATTAACAGTGTTCTAGTCCTGGTTCTTCATGTAACAAATTAACAGTGTTCTAGTCCTGGTTCTTTATACAACAAATTAACAGTGTTCTAGTCCTGGTTCTTCATGTAACAAATTAACAGTGTTCTAGTCCTGGTTCTTTATACAACAAATTAACAGTGTTCTAGTCTTGGTTCTTTATGTAACAAATTAACAGTGTTCTAGTCCTGGTTCTTCATGTAACAAATTAACAGTGTTCTAGTCCTGGTTCTTTATACAACAAATTAACAGTGTTCTAGTCCTGGTTCTTTATACAACAAATTAACAGTGTTCTAGTCTTGGTTCTTTATGTAACAAATTAACAGTGTTCTAGTCCTGGTTCTTCATGTAACAAATTAACAGTGTTCTAGTCCTGGTTCTTTATACAACAAATTAACAGTGTTCTAGTCCTGGTTCTTTATACAACAAATTAACAATGTTCTAGTCCTGGTTCTTTATGTAACACACTAACAGTGTTCTAGTCCTGGTTCTTCATGTAACAAATTAACAGTGTTCTAGTCCTGGTTCTTTATACAACAAATTAACAGTGTTCTAGTCCTGGTTCTTTATACAACAAATTAACAGTGTTCTAGTCCTGGTTCTTTATACAACAAATTAACAATGTTCTAGTCCTGGTTCTTTATACAACAAATTAACAATGTTCTAGTCCTGGTTCTTTATGTAACAAATTAACAATGTTCTAGTCCTGGTTCTTTATACAACAAATTAACAATGTTCTAGTCCTGGTTCTTTATGTAAAAAATTAACAGTGTTCTAGTCCTGGTTCTTTATACAACAAATTAACAGTGTTCTAGTCCTGGTTCTTTATACAACAAATTAACAGTGTTCTAGTCCTGGTTCTTTATACAACAAATTAACAGTGTTCTAGTCCTGGTTCTTCATGTAACAAATTAACAGTGTTCTAGTCCTGGTTCTTTATACAACAAATTAACAGTGTTCTAGTCCTGGTTCTTTATGTAACAAATTAACAATGTTCTAGTCCTGGTTCTTTATACAACAAATTAACAGTGTTCTAGTCCTGGTTCTTTATGTAACACACTAACAGGTGAATAGTCCTGGTTCTTCATTTTATTGTTAACTAGGCAAGTCAGTTAAGAACAAATTCTTATTTATAATGATGGCCTAGGAACAGTGGGTTAACTGGTCTAGGAACAGTGAGTTAACTGGTCTAGGAACAGTGGGTTAACTGGTCTAGGAACAGTGGGTTAACTGGTCTAGGAACAGTGGGTTAACTGGTCTAGGAACAGTGAGTTACCTGGTCTAGGAACAGTGGGTTAACTGCCTTGTTCAAGGGCGGAACGACAGATGTTTACCTTGTCAGCTCGGGATTCGATCCAGCAACCTTTCGGTTACTTGTCCACTAGGCTACCTGCTTCCCTTTATGCAACACATTAACAGTGGAATAGACCTTTACCAGAGGAAGTATGACCCTAAATGTATCATGGAAATGGCTTAATTGCCTAATGGAAATGAACACACTTTGGGCTGCTTTAGGATGTTTTTTAGATACATTAAAAAGTGAACTGAAAAGCCTGTATGCACAAGATACACAGACATCTAATAACCACAATGTTACCATGTTATGACCCATTTATTCTGCTGTAATGCAAAGTGCTATGAAACTGCATGGACATCTACCTCAACTTCTTTGAATAGGCATATCTGCCAGGCCTAAGCTCGTTTCAATGATGTGATGCTAAATGCTTCAATGATATTTGACAGTGATACTTTGTATTACAGTTTGATTCCCCTCTTATCGCTGATGTCTCATATCCGTTAATTTCCAGAGAAAGATAAGGATCTCGCGCTGAGTGACCTGGATGACTTCGACATGATCGAATCAGAGAGCTCGGAGTGCGAGCTCAAACACCAGTACCTCATGAACACTCACATGACGACAACTGACTGTTCGAACGACCATCTGAAGGACACATCTTTAAAGATCAGCATACCCGTGTCCCTGGGCGGGGAGCAGCAGCACAGTAAAACCTCACCAGAGGGCTGCGACAGCCGGCAGGGGAAAGCTTGCTACCAACAACAGATACTGGACGGCAAACCACGGATTTGGTCGTTGGCCCAGACGGCCACGTCTCTGAACCAGGCGGAGTACCCGTCCTGTATGTTGAGGTGTCAGCCTCAGCCGGGCCTGCCCACCTCTCCGGCCGCCTCCTCCCCTATCACGGTTCTAGACAGACGGCAGGACTCTCCCGTTACAACTCTCAGAAACTGGGTGGATGGGGTTTTCCACGATCCGTTGTTCAGACACAGTACTTTGAACCAGGCCCTGACCAACACCACGGTCTCGTGGACCACGACCACCAAGGGTTCGATACTAGAGACCGGTGCTCTGGAACGTTCTGTTGGGAGCGTCAAAGGACTTCCGTCTCTACAGCACCAAGACTCCACGAAGGACAATATGAATTTCCCTAAAACTGTTAACAAACACTTCTGCTCTTAACACATCAAACCTGCTTTAGTTTATTATTCTGTGGGGGTTACTTTTTTGTTGTTGCAAGGATATATTTATGTAATCATATTGGCATTTCACTGGTGAAACTTCCAAACAGGATTCGTTTGAGCGTATTGCTATTTCGTTAAAAAGCACGTAGGCCCGCCTACAAATCCACTGTATCTAAATGTATAACTGACAGTTAACATTAGAAGTATGTTTTTTTACACTATTCTTTTTCTTATAGCATGCAGATGTTAATCATTTATATTAAACATTCTTTAAAAAACAGCCGTCATTAATCGATGGTTTGTGAGTATCACTGATGAAAGAAAAAAGTCACAAATAACCAGCTCTCCTAAAATGGAAGGAGTGTGTTTCAAGTTTGTTCACAAATAAAACGTCGGTTTCTGATGAGATCGTGTTCAGATTCCGTCAATGCTGGTCGCTGTCCAATGTGCTGAAATTATAGCCTATAACGTTTAAGAATTTGCGATAACAAAATTATCTTTGCGTTTTCATCGCCTTGTCTTTAGCTTATCCTATCTTTTTATTTGCTTTTGCCGCCGTTAAGAGATCGTCCGAAGTAGAGAAATACAATGTTTACCATATCGTTCTGGCAAGTGTTGCTTTATAGGTCTATTCACAAGGACCTATTTCTTCAAACACGCAGAATTCAAGCCAATAATGACTGACAGTACATAAAACGTTATGTTTTTTAAAGCTGTTAAATCTATAATCATAAATGTAGTTTTTGAGTCAGTCAACGTCTCCTCTCTCACAGTGACAGGGGGATGAGAGATATAGAGAGAAAGAGCCTTCAACAATAATACCAGCTGGCGGGAGATGTGGCTTATTACTCCGCCATAAATAGCCTATAATTGGGATATATTCCTTCATAGCTCTGTCAGACTATCGATCTCCACTCCTCCTGATAATATGATGGAGACATCTAAACCTGATCTTTGATCTCTGATCCAGCTGGAAGAGGGCTCACTTATTCCATGTGGCCGCTAATATTGGCAACAGCCGAGATCATCTGGAGTCAAGTTTTCATCCAGACACTAACCCCTCAATGCTGAGTGCTCTCCAGCCGCCTGCTGAAGGGCTTTACCAGAAGACACGTCTTGGAGTGAAAAGGGCAACGGAACCTGAATTAGTTGTTCCAGATAAAAGGGCAAAAATAAAGAGTGGAGGGTACTTGACAGTAATGGCCTGTGTGAGCTCCTGGGGGACAGCGGGCCTGAGAGGGAAAGAGAGCTCCTCAGAGAGAAAGCTGCTCTGAGAGAGATGAGGCGTTTTAATGTGAAGCCAAACGATTGAGATCTTCCCTGGAACAAGTAGAACAGAGCTGCCGGCTGGACAAAGTATTTATCCTGTCTGGATGTTTTTATTTGTTCTGCCGGACCAGTTTTACCTTCAGCACCATATTGATATTGTAGCAGGATAGAGAAGTTGACGTTATTTTTTGACATTTTATTTTACCTTTATTTAACTAGGCAAGTCAGTTAAGAACAAATTCTTATTTATAATGATGGCCTAGGAACAGTGGGTTAACTGCCTGTTCAGGGGCAGAACGACAGATTTGTACCTTGTCAGCTCGGGGGTTTGAACTTTGCAACCTTCCGGTTATACCGAAACATAGCAGGCATTTACAATTCAATAGCAACTGAAATACAAGAGACAGCAATATGACTTGGTGGCAACATTTAACAAGCATGTTATTCCTTTTATTTTAGGGAATAAAACAGGTATGTCTTCCTTTCAATGAGCACACGGGAAGCAAGATGCTTTCGAGATTTGTGTCAAATATAAACATACAAAATAGACTACAGATTTTACAATTGGTCACCGATAAACTGAAAGATCAATTCATATTTGTAAGAGAATAACATTGAGGACAATTCTACTGAACTTTTTCACCAAAGGGGCGATTACCCTTTTCTATTTCAGCAGAAAAAGAGAGCGAGCGAGAGAGAGAGAAGTGTTTTTTAACAGGCAGACCAAATCATTCATCCGTAGCGAATTCAAACACACAGAGGAGCGGAGGGTAAATTAGCAGCGCTGCTTTCTACATAGAGACCAAATAAAAGTGTAATCAGCGACGCGTTGCTTTTCATTAAGCGGGTTTGACAGGAGCATATTCCGCTTCGACAGGGGAGCAGGACCCAGGAAATAAACTACTGTCAGACTCAGAGTCATAAGATAATTCCTTCAGCTCCATTAACAACTCTTAGCCGCAGGAAACGGGCTCCCAGAAAACATCTCCAAATCTAAAAGCTTTATCGACCTGCAGCCCTCTGCTGATGGTTCCGAGAGGGTTTTTTCAACTTAAGGGACGTCGCCGTCCAGCAGAGGTAATAGACTTTGACACAACACATTAACTGGGAAATAAGACGGAGGAGAAGAGCAGCCCCAGTTAAACGACACTTAAACGTTACCTATTAGAGGTTTAAAACTTAAATAAGATGTAAGCCCAAGGAGCCTCCAGAAACACATTATAATAAAATAGCTCATCATCGAATGTAGAAATGATTAGGGACGAATAAGAGCAGACATATACCATAGGTCTATCTAACGTCTGAGGTACACAAGTAAGCAAACGGTCCTTTTAGAAATATTATATTGTGGATGTTTGAAATAATCTATTTCTTATCTATCGTGTAACTGCAGTTGAGACCACAATGTCAAGGATAATTTGTAGACAACATAAATTACTGACCAGGAGATTTATTCACTTAATTTGAGGATCAACTGATTCCCTGACGCTGTGAGTATAACTGAAGCAAATCGGACCCGTCTGTTTCTTATAGCTGTATAATATGCTGTATGTGTATGAAGAGTAAAAATAAAAACAGCTCGGACGATGTATTAATGATGAAAATATTTCAAAAATATTCTCAGGATTAAGGACATTTTGTCCAGAAGTGTTTGCGCCAACACACTGTCTCCCCAGAGAACACAGATCACATTAATACGACAGTCATAAATATATTTACACATCATTACACTCGGAATAATGAGTGGGTTTCTGTATGGCACTTTGTGACATCGGCTGTTGTAAAAACGGCTTTATAAATACATTTCATTGATTGATTGATTGATTGCTACTTTAATTAACCTTTTAATCTATTAATTCGATTTTCAGGTATTAAATGTACAAAAAGGGGTTTGAGAAAAAATGTAATGAAGAGGAAGGAAGACTGCGATACCTTTTGTTCAATGTATGTTCACCTGAAACGGATTATTTTTTTCAACTGCTCCAACAAACACACAGAAATCACAATAAACACATTCCAAAGGCCCAAAGGTATAGAATCACAGCCCCCAAATACTTAGTCCACTTCCACTGTCCTCCATGAGTTGGTCAATCATTTCCTTATTTAGAGATGTGAAGATGGCTACAGAGTGAACTGGAAAGAGATATGAGCCAGTTCCAGGGTTAGATATCAACTGGTTATAGGGTTAGATATCAGCTGGTTATAGGGTTAGATATCAGCTGGTTATAGGGTTAGATATGAGATGGTTACAGGGTTAGATATCAGCTGGTTATAGGATTAGATATCAGCTGGTTATAGGGTTAGATATCAACTGGTTATAGGGTTAGATATGAGATGGTTACAGGGTTAGATATCAGCTGGTTATAGGGTTCGATATCAACTGGTTATAGGGTTAGATATGAGATGTTTACAGGGTTAGATATCAGCTGGTTATAGGGTTAGATATCAGCTGGTTATAGGGTTAGATATCAGCTGGTTGTAGGGTTAGATATGAGATGGTTACAGGGTTAAATATCAGCTGGTTACAGGGTTAGACATCAGCTGGTTACAGGGTTAGATATGAGATGGTTACAGGGTTAGATGTGAGATGGTTATAGGGTTAGATATCAGCTGGTTATAGGGTTAGATATGAGATGGTTACAGGGTTAGATATTAGTGTTAGATATGACATGGTTAAAGGGTTAAATATCAGCTGGTTACAGGGTTAGACATCAGCTGGTTACAGGGTTAGATATCAACTGGTTATAGGGTTAGATATGAGATGGTTACAGGGTTAGATATCAACTGGTTATAGGGTTAGATATCAACTGGTTATAGGGTTAGATATGAGATGGTTACAGGGTTAGATATCAGCTGGTTATAGGGTTAGATATCAACTCGTTATAGGGTTAGATATCAACTGGTTATAGGGTTAGATATGAGATGGTTACAGGGTTAGATATCAACTGGTTATAGGGTTAGATATCAACTGGTTATAGGGTTAGATATGAGATGGTTACAGGGTTAGATATCAGCTGGTTATAGGGTTCGATATCAACTGGTTATAGGGTTAGATATGAGATGTTTACAGGGTTAGATATCAGCTGGTTATAGGGTTAGATATCAGCTGGTTATAGGGTTAGATATCAGCTGGTTGTAGGGTTAGATATGAGATGGTTACAGGGTTAGATATCAACTGGTTATAGGGTTAGATATCAACTGGTTATAGGGTTAGATATGAGATGGTTATAGGGTTAGATATCAGCTGGTTATAGGGTTAGATATCAGCTGGTTATAGGGTTAGATATGAGATGGTTACAGGGTTAGATATCAGCTGGTTATAGGATAGATATCAGCTGGTTATAGGGTTAGATATCAACTGGTTATAGGGTTAGATATGAGATGGTTACAGGGTTAGATATCAGCTGGTTATAGGGTTCGATATCAACTGGTTATAGGGTTAGATATGAGATGTTTACAGGGTTAGATATCAGCTGGTTATAGGGTTAGATATCAGCTGGTTATAGGGTTAGATATCATGGTTGTAGGGTTAGATATGAGATGGTTACAGGGTTAGATATCAGCTGGTTATAGGGTTAGATATCAGATGGTTACAGGGTTAGATATGAGATGGTTATAGGGTTAGATGTGAGATGGTTATAGGGTTAGATATCAGCTGGTTATAGGGTTAGATATGAGATGGTTACAGGGTTAGATATAAGCTGGTTGTAGGGTTAGATATCAACTGGTTACAGAGTTAGATATCAACTGGTTATAGTGTTAGATATGACATGGTTAAAGGGTTAAATATCAGCTGGTTACAGGGTTAGACATCAGCTGGTTACAGGGTTAGATATCAACTGGTTATAGGGTTAGATATGAGATGGTTACAGGGTTAGATATCAACTGGTTATAGGGTTAGATATCAACTGGTTATAGGGTTAGATATGAGATGGTTACAGGGTTAGATATCAGCTGGTTATAGGGTTAGATATCAACTCGTTATAGGGTTAGATATCAACTGGTTATAGGGTTAGATATGAGATGGTTACAGGGTTAGATATCAACTGGTTATAGGGTTAGATATCAACTGGTTATAGGGTTAGATATGAGATGGTTACAGGGTTAGATATCAGCTGGTTATAGGGTTAGATATCAACTGGTTATAGGGTTAGATATCAACTGGTTATAGGGTTAGATATGAGATGGTTACAGGGTTAGATATAAGCTGGTTGTAGGGTTAGATATCAACTGGTTATTAGATATCAACTGGTTATAGGGTTAGATATGAGATATGGTTACAGGGTTAGATCAGCTGGTTACTTAGATATCAACTGGTTATAGGGTTAGATATGAGATGGCTATAGGGTTAGATATGAGATGGTTACAGTTTTAGATATCAACTGGTTATAGGGTTAGATATGAGATAGTTAAAGGGTTAGATATCAGCTGGTTATAGGGTTAGATATCAGCTGGTTATAGGGTTAGATATGAGATGGTTCTAGGGTTAGATATCAGCTGGTTATAGGGTTAGATATCAGCTGGTTATAGGGTTAGATATGAGATGGTTTTAGGGTTAGATATCAGCTGGTTGTAGGGTTAGATATCAGCTGGTTACAGGGTTAGATATCAACTGGTTATAGGGTTATATATGACATGGTTACAGGGTTAGGTATCAGCTGGTTATAGGGTTAGATATGAGATGGTTATAGGGTTTAATATCAACTGGTTATAGGGTTAGATATCAGCTGGTTATAGGGTTAGATATCAGCTGGTTATAAGGTTAGATATGAGATGGTTACAGGGTTAGATATCAGCTGGTTATAGGGTTAGATATCAACTGGTTATATGGTTAGATATGAGATGTTTACAGGGTTAGATATCAGCTGGTTATAGGGTTAGATATCAGCTAGTTATAGGGTTAGATATGAGATGGTTACAGGGTTAGATATCAGCTGGTTATAGGGTTAGATATGAGATGGTTATAGGGTTAGATATCAACTGGTTATAGGGTTAGATATCAGCTGGTTATAGGGTTAGATATCAGCTGGTTATAGAGTTAGATATGAACTGGTTATAGGGTTAGATATGAGATGGTTACAGGGTTAGATATCTGCTGGTTATAGGGTTAGATATCAACTTGTTATAGGGTTAGATATCAACTGGTTATAGGGTTAGATATGAGATGGTTACAGGGTTAGATATCAGCTGGTTATAGGGTTAGATATCAACTGGTTATAGAGTTAGATATGAACTGGTTATAGGGTTAGATATGAGATGGTTACAGGGTTAGATATCTGCTGGTTATAGGGTTAGATATCAACTTGTTATAGGGTTAGATATCAACTGGTTATAGGGTTAGATATGAGATGGTTACAGGGTTAGATATCAGCTGGTTATAGGGTTAGATATCAACTGGTTATAGGGTTAGATATCAACTGGTTATAGGGTTAGATATGAGATGGTTACAGGGTTAGATATCAGCTGGTTATAGGGTTAGATATCAACTCGTTATAGGGTTAGATATCAACTGGTTATAGGGTTAGATATGAGATGGTTACAGGGTTAGATATCAACTGGTTATAGGGTTAGATATCAACTGGTTATAGGGTTAGATATGAGATGGTTACAGGGTTAGATATCAGCTGGTTATAGGGTTAGATATCAACTGGTTATAGGGTTAGATATCAACTGGTTATAGGGTTAGATATGAGATAGTTACAGGGTTAGATATCAGCTGGTTATAGGGTTAGATATCAAATGGTTATAGGGTTAGATATGAGATGGCTATAGGGTTAGATATGAGATGGTTACAGTTTTAGATATCAACTGGTTATAGGGTTAGATATGAGATAGTTAAAGGGTTAGATATCAGCTGGTTATAGGGTTAGATATCAGCTGGTTATAGGGTTAGATATGAGATGGTTCTAGGGTTAGATATCAGCTGGTTATAGGGTTAGATATCAGCTGGTTATAGGGTTAGATATGAGATGGTTTTAGGGTTAGATATCAGCTGGTTGTAGGGTTAGATATCAGCTGGTTACAGGGTTAGATATCAACTGGTTATAGGGTTATATATGACATGGTTACAGGGTTAGGTATCAGCTGGTTATAGGGTTAGATATGAGATGGTTATAGGGTTTAATATCAACTGGTTATAGGGTTAGATATCAGCTGGTTATAGGGTTAGATATCAGCTGGTTATAGGGTTAGATATGAGATGGTTACAGGGTTAGATATCAGCTGGTTATAGGGTTAGATATCAACTGGTTATAGGGTTAGATATGAGATGTTTACAGGGTTAGATATCAGCTGGTTATAGGGTTAGATATCAGCTAGTTATAGGGTTAGATATGAGATGGTTACAGGGTTAGATATCAGCTGGTTATAGGGTTAGATATGAGATGGTTATAGGGTTAGATATCAACTGGTTATAGGGTTAGATATCAGCTGGTTATAGGGTTAGATATCAGCTCGTTATAGGGTTAGATATGAGATAGTTACACGGTTCGATATCAGCTGGTTATAGGGTTAGATATCAGCTGGTTATAGAGTTAGATATGAACTGGTTATAGGGTTAGATATGAGATGGTTACAGGGTTAGATATCTGCTGGTTATAGGGTTAGATATCAGCTGGTTATAGGGTTAGATATCAACTGGTTATAGGGTTAGATATCAACTGGTTATAGGGTTAGATATGAGATAGTTACAGGGTTAGATATCAGCTGGTTATAGGGTTAGATATCAAATGGTTATAGGGTTAGATATGAGATGGCTATAGGGTTAGATATGAGATGGTTACAGTTTTAGATATCAACTGGTTATAGGGTTAGATATGAGATAGTTAAAGGGTTAGATATCAGCTGGTTATAGGGTTAGATATCAGCTGGTTATAGGGTTAGATATGAGATGGTTCTAGGGTTAGATATCAGCTGGTTATAGGGTTAGATATCAGCTGGTTATAGGGTTAGATATGAGATGGTTTTAGGGTTAGATATCAGCTGGTTGTAGGGTTAGATATCAGCTGGTTACAGGGTTAGATATCAACTGGTTATAGGGTTATATATGACATGGTTACAGGGTTAGGTATCAGCTGGTTATAGGGTTAGATATGAGATGGTTATAGGGTTTAATATCAACTGGTTATAGGGTTAGATATCAGCTGGTTATAGGGTTAGATATCAGCTGGTTATAGGGTTAGATATGAGATGGTTACAGGGTTAGATATCAGCTGGTTATAGGGTTAGATATCAACTGGTTATAGGGTTAGATATGAGATGTTTACAGGGTTAGATATCAGCTGGTTATAGGGTTAGATATCAGCTGGTTATAGGGTTAGATATCAAATGGTTATAGGGTTAGATATGAGATGGTTATAGGGTTAGATATGAGATGGTTATAGGGTTAGATATCAACTGGTTATAGGGTTAGATATCAGCTGGTTGTAGGGTTAGATATCAGCTCGTTATAGGGTTAGATATGAGATAGTTACACGGTTCGATATCAGCTGGTTATAGGGTTAGATATCAGCTGGTTATAGAGTTAGATATGAACTGGTTATAGGGTTAGATATGAGATGGTTACAGGGTTAGATATCTGCTGGTTATAGGGTTAGATATCAACTTGTTAAGCTGGTTATAGGGTTAGATATCAACTGGTTATAGGGTTAGATATCAGCTGGTTATAAGGTTAGATATCAGCTGGTTAAAGGGTTAGATATGAAATGGTTAAGGGTTAGATATTAGCTAGTTATAGGGTTAGATATCAGCTGGTTATAGGGTTAGATATGAGATGGTTACAGGGTTAGATATCAGCTGGTTACAGGGTTAGATATCAACTGGTTATAGGGTTAGATATGAAATGGTTAAGGGTTAGATATCAGCTAGTTATAGGGTTAGATATCAGCTGGTTATAGGGTTAGATATGAGATGGTTACAGGGTTAGACATCAGCTGGTTATTGTTGTAACGGTTCTCTTGTTGTGAAGTAGAAGCGGACCAAAAAGCAGCGTGGTGGTTGTTCATTGTATTTTAATGAAGACACGATACATGAACAAACTAACGAAAACAAGAAACGTGAGAACTCAAAACAGCCCTATCTGGTGCAAACACAAAGACAGGAACAATCACCCACAAACACACAGTGAAACCCAGGCTACCTAAGTATGATTCTCAATCAGAGACAACTAATGACACCTGCCTCTGATTGAGAACCATACTAGGCCGAAAACATAGAACTGCCCCAAAACATAGAAAAACAAACATAGACTGCCCACCCAACTCACGCCCTGACCATACTAAATAAATACAAAACAAAGGAAATCGAGGTCAGAACGTGACAGTACCCCCCCCCAAAGGCGCGGACTCCGGCCGCAAAACCTTGACCTATAGGTGAGGGTCTGGGTGGGCGTCTGTCCGCGGTGGCGGCTCTGGCGCGGGACGCGGACCCCACTTCGCCATTGTCTTAGTCCGCCTTATTGTCCGCCTCCGTGGCTTACTCACCATGCCCACCCCTCTCAATGACCCCACTGGACAGAGGGGCTGCTTGGGACAGAGGGGCAGCTTCTCGGGACAGAGGGACAGCTGCTCGGGACAGAGGGACAGCTGCTCGGGACAGAGGGACAGCTGCTCGGGACAGAGGGACAGCTGCTCGGGACAGAGGGACAGCTGCTCGGGACAGAGGGGCAGCTGCTCCGGGCGGAGGGGCTCTAGCGGCCCCTGGCTGACTGGCGGCACTGGCGGCCCCTGGCTGACTGGCGGCACTGGCGGCCCCTGGCTGACTGGCGGCACTGGCGGCCCCTGACTGGCGGCGCTGGCGCTGGGCTGACTGGCGGCACTGGCGGCCCCTGGTTGACTGGCGGCACTGGCGGCCCCTGGCTGACTGGCGGCACTGGCGGCCCCTGGCTGACGGGCGGCACTGGCGGCCCCTGGCTGACGGGCGGCACTGGCGGCCCCTGGCTGACGGGCGGCACTGGCGGCCCCTGGCTGACGGGCGGCATTGGCGGCTCCTGGCAGACGGGCGGCACTGGCGGCGCTGGGCAGACGGGCGGCACTGGCGGCGCTGGGCAGACGGGCGGCACTGGCGGCGCTGGGCAGACGGGCGGCACTGGCGGCGCTGGGCAGACGGGCGGCACTGGCGGCGCTGGGCAGACGGGCTTCACTGGCGGCGCTGGGCAGACGGGCGGCACTGGGCAGACGGGCGGCACTGGCGGCGCTGGGCAGACGGGCGGCGCTGGCGGCGTTGGGCAGACGGGCGGCGCTGGCGGCGCTGGGCAGACGGGAAGCTCCGGCAACGCTGGGCTGAGTAGCTCTCCTAGCGCCGAACAGGCGGGAGACTCCGGCAGCGCTGGAGAGGAGGAAGGCTCTGGTAGCGCCGGAGAGGCGGGAGACTCCGGCAGCGCTGGAGAGGAGAGAGCCCCTGCAAGGATGGGCCGGAGAGACAGCCTGGTACGGGGAGCTGCCACCGGAGGGCTGGTGCGTGGAGGTGGTGACGGATAGACCGGGCCGTGCAGGCGCACTGGAGCTCTTGAGCACCGAGCCTGCCCAACCTTACCCGGTTGAATGGTCCCGGTCGCCCTGCCAGTGCGGCGAGGTGGAATAGCCCGCACTGGGCTATGCAGGCGAACCGGGGACACCGTGCGCAAGGCTGGTGCCATGTAAGCCGGCCCAAGGAGACGCACTGGAGACCAGATGCGTAGAGCCGGCTTCATGGCACTTGGCTCGATGCCCACTCTAGCCCGGCCGATACGCGGAGCTGGAATGTACCGCACCGGGCTGTGCACCCGCACTGGGGACACCGTGCGCTCCACAGCATAACACGGTGCCTGCCCGGTCTCTCCAGCCCCCCGGTAACCACAGGAAGTTGGCTCAGGTCTCCTACCTGGCGTAGCCATACTCCCTGTTAGCCCCCCCCCAAGACATTTTTGGGGCTGACTCCCGGGCTTCCATCCACGACGCCGCGCTGCCTCCTCATACCAGCGCCTCTCCGCTTTCGCCGCCTCCAGTTCTTCTTTGGGACGGCGATATTCTCCTGGCTGAGCCCAGGGTCCTCTTCCGTCTAATTCTTCCTCCCATGTCCATACCTCCTCGCGCTGCTCCTGCTGCTGCTTTTTCCGTTGCCCATTACCACACCGCTTGGTCCTGTTGTGGTGGGTGATTCTGTAACGGTTCTCTTGTTGTGAAGTAGAAGCGGACCAAAAAGCAGCGTGGTGGTTGTTCATTGTATTTTAATGAAGACACGATACATGAACAAACTAACGAAAACAAGAAACGTGAGAACTCAAAACAGCCCTATCTGGTGCAAACACAAAGACAGGAACAATCACCCACAAACACACAGTGAAACCCAGGCTACCTAAGTATGATTCTCAATCAGAGACAACTAATGACACCTGCCTCTGATTGAGAACCATACTAGGCCGAAAACATAGAACTGCCCCAAAACATAGAAAAACAAACATAGACTGCCCACCCAACTCACGCCCTGACCATACTAAATAAATACAAAACAAAGGAAATCGAGGTCAGAACGTGACAATTGTGTTAGATATAAGCTGGTTATAGGGTTAGATATCAGCTGGTTTTAGGGTTAGATATGAGAGGGTAATAGGGTTAGATATCAACTGGTTATAGGGTTAGATATCAGCTGGTTATAGGGTTAGATATCAGCTGGTTATAGGGTTAGATATGAGATGGTTACAGGGTTAGATATCAGCTGGTTATTGTGTTAGATATAAGCTGGTTATAGGGTTAGATATCAGCTGGTTATAGGGTTAGATTTGAGATGGTTACAGGTTTAGATATCAGCTGTTTATAGAGTAAGATATAAGATGGTTAAAGGGTTAGATATCAGCTGGTTATGGGGTTAGATATCAGCTGGTTATAGGGTTAGATATGAGATGGTTACAGGGTTAGATATCAACTGGTTATAGGGTTAGATATGAGATGGTTATAGAGTTAGATATGAGATGGTTACAGGGTTAGATATCAACTGGTTATAGGGTTAGATATGAGATGGTTATAGAGTTAGATATGAGATGGTTACAGGGTTAGATATCAACTGGTTATATGGTTAGATATCAGCTGGTTATAAGGTTAGATATCAGCTGGTTAAAGGGTTAGATATGAAATGGTTAAGGGTTAGATATCAGCTGGTTATAGGGTTAGATATGAGATGGTTAAAGCGTTAGATATCAGCTGGTTTTAAGGTTAGATATCAGCTGGTTATAGGGTTAGATATGAGATGGTTATAGGGTTAGATATGAGATATTTATAGGGTTAGATATGAGATGGTTACAGGGTTAGATATGAGCTGGTTATAGGGTTAGATATGAGCTGGTTGTAGGGTTAGATATCAGCTGGTGAAAACTTCTTTCAGCTCCCCCCCTACTTTGTGCAATTTCAGCCTGAAGACATACCCAAATCTAACAGCCTGTAGCTCAGGCACAGAACCAAGGATATGCATATTCTTGTTACCATTTGAAAGAAAACACTCTGAAGTTTGTGTAAATGTGAATTGAATGTAGGAGAATAACACACAATAGATCTGGTTTAGTTAAAACAATGAAAAAAAAACATACGTTTTTTATTTTTATTTTTGTATCATCATCTTTAAAATGACCAAGATAAAACAAACATTCAGATAGGATGATGGGGACAATTTCAGTGAAAACCACAAGAGGGCAACAGTACTTGTGCAAAGTTTCAGAATGCTAACTTCCAAAATGAGTGTGCTACATGACATTTATCAAGTCACCCAGGTGTCCCACACAAGTAGCCCAAATGTACACAAGTGGCCAAATTGGTGAAGGTATACATTTTGAAACAAATAACTATATACAAAATGCCAAAATGGTATTCTAACACACCCCCCCCCTCCAAAAAATGGAAAAAAAAATATGAAAAAAAATATATACATTTACAATTTACAAAATAACATGGGTAACTATTTACACACTTTCAATATTTGGATGACCCTCAGTCCTCTATCAAATCAAATCTATTCATATAGCCCGAGCCTAAAACCCCAAACAGCAAGCAATGCAGGTGTAGAAGCACGGTGGCTAGGAAAAACTCCCTAGAGAGGCAAAAACCTAGGAAGAAACCTAGAGAGGAACCAGGCTATGAGGGGTGGCCAGTCCTCTTCTGGCTGTGCCGGGTGGAGATCACAGTGGTTGTAGAGGGTGCAACAGGACAGCACCTCAAGAGTAAAAATGAACAGTTTAGGGTTCGATAGCCGCAGGCAGAACAGTTGAAACTGGAACAGCGGCAAGGCTAGGTGGACTGGGGACAGCAAGGAGTCATCATGCCAGGTAGTCCTGACTCATGGTCCTAGGGCTCAGGTCCTCCGAGAGAGAGAAAGAGAGAATTAGAGAGAGCATACTTAAATTCACACAAGACACCGGATAAGACTCCCATTCGGTGTCAGTGTCACTGTGAATGAAAATGTTCAGTTAGAATAGTTTCACATATGAGCCCTGTATCAACAGGTATAATAAACAGATATATATAGAGAGTTGAAGGTTGAATATATTATTATATTATTATTACCTGCTAGATCTACTGTCTCTTTTATATTATGAAATTTCAGCTAGATCTACTGTCTCTATTATATTATGACAGACCAGCTAGATCTACTGTCTTTATTATATTACTGTCTTTATTATATTACAACAGACCAGCTGTATCTACTATTTCCATTTCACTTTGGCCATTGATGTGGTCCTGCACTCTCCTCAACAGCCTCAAATAGGCTATTTCATGTCGGTTGGGGTGGGGCGGCAGACACACGCATCTCACATTTCATGACATTAAATATTTTATATTGCTTCTAAAATAAATAAAAAAATCACAAATAATATTTTATATTATTAATTTCAAACAAGGGCATTAGCATGATAAGAACTTACCAGTCCAAAACGATGTCTTCTCCCGTTCAAAAAATATTCCTCCACAATCGCACAAATCCACAATATAAACAGCTGAATCTGCGCATTCACCAAACAATACAGTGCTTAAATGCGTAGCTTCTTCCGGTATGAAAATTCAATAGTGCATGACTCTCTTTACGCTGGAGCTTACTACATGGGTTGGTCTTGCAACACATAAACATGGCGTATTGCCGTTTAGCTCAGCTCATTGGCCATCTACCCAGCAAGATTTCAAGACGATCAGTGGTCCTTGGGTTGAAAGACAGTCCATCAACGAAACAGCGGGCAAATCATTGGTGCACAATGATGTCATTACTTGTTGTCTTCAAATTGGTTTCTTTCAGTCAATACATCCCGCGAAATGGCCCATCAGGTTTGATTGTGTTACAAACAAGATAACATTCGCTATTAATTATATTTGAGTTTGGTCCCTCAGACAAGGTTCTGATCTCGTTCCTGGCACTTCATAGTACAAAAACACCAACTCATCCAATGTCATATATCAATTATCAACTCTAGATCCTCTCTGTCACACAGAGAGCCAGGACCATCGGACTGGATTAATATTCTGGACAGGCTGTCACACAGAGATCCAGGGTGTGGGATTCACCCACCTCCACACACTTTCTCTTACACACACACACATACACACACACACACACACACACACACACACACACACACACACACACACACACACACACACACACACACACACACACACACACACACACACACACACACACACACACACACACACACACACACAGGGTGAGGGCCTCACAGACACACAGATACATACCTCCCTGTGGAAGCACTCTACGGGAAACAGGCAATCAGCTCCTAAGTAAAGGTCACATTTGCAATGCAGGTGACTGCAGGGAGAGAGAAGCAGGTAATTGGTAGCTAGTAGCAGGGAGCACTAAGGCACTAACTTCGTGGCAGGGTAGAGGGAGATAATGTGATGGATGGGAAACGTTTGGCGGGTAATTAAATGTTTTACTCTGTGATCGAGAGAGAGGGAGAGATAGAATTAGAAGAGGGAGAGGGTTGGATAGAGAAAGGAGGCAAGAGAAAGAAGAGTGAAAAAGGTAGGTGGAGTTGTAAGAGGGACATTTGGAAAAGGGATGGGAGAACAGAGGAGGAACAGGAGGAGAGAGGAGGGCAGAGGACAGAGGGAGAGGAGGAGAGAGGAGGGCAGATGAAGACAGAAAGAAAGAGGAGGGCAGAGGGCAGAGGGCAGAGGAAGACAGGAGAAGAGTGGAGGGCAGAGCACAGAAAAATAGGAGAGAGGAGGGCAGAGGAAGACAGGAGGAGAGAGGAGGGCAGAGGACAGATGAAGAGGAGGAGAGAGGTGGCAGATGACAGAGTAAGACAGAAGGAGAGACAAGGACAGAGGAAGACAGACGGAGAGAGGAGGGCAGAGGACAGAGGAAGACAGGAGGAGAGAGGATGGCTGAGGAAGACAGGAGGAGAGAGGAGGGCTGAGGACAGAGGAAGACAGGAGGAGAGAGGAAGTCAGAGGACTTGGGAAGACAGGAGGAGAGAGGAGGGCTGAGGACAGAGGAAGACAGGAGGAGAGAGGAGGGTTGAGGACAGGGGAAGACTGGAGTAGAGAGGAAGTCAGAGGACTTGGGAAGACAGGAGAGAGGAAGTCAGAGGACTTGGGAAGACAGGAGGAGAGAGGAGGGCTGAGGAAGACAGGAGGAGAGAGGAGGGCTGAGGACAGAGGAAGACAGGAGGAGAGAGGAAGTCAGAGGACTTGGGAAGACAGGAGGAGAGAGGAGGGCTGAGGACAGAGGAAGACAGGAGGAGAGAGGAGGGTTGAGGACAGAGGAAGACTGGATTAGAGATGAAGTCAGAGGACTTGGGAAGATAGGAGGAGAGAGGAGGGCTGAGGACAGAGAAAGACAGGAGGAGAGAGGAGGGCTGAGGACAGGGGAAGACTGGAGGAAGAGGTACAGAAAGACAGGAGATAGAGGATGAAAGGAAGTGAGATTAGGAAAGAGGAGGAATGATAGGATGCTTGCTAACATAGAGCAGAGTGCCTTAATTAAAGTGGGTCAGCTGTGACTGAGTGGCAGCCAGGAGTAATGGGGGCAGGGCGAGAGTGCAGGGGGGTGGGGCGGGGCGAGGGGCAGGACTGAGCTGGGGCGAGGTGAGGGGTGGAACTGATAGGGTGAAACGCTTTAAGATCCATGCATTATTTACCAGGGCTCATCATGTGGGTTCCTGCCTGTATCAAACCATATTTAGAAAGAGAAGACATTCTATCACAGAGCGGTCAAGCAGAAACACAGGCTCTGTCTCTGCACGCCCCACAGGAGATGTAATTCAATGAATATATGGTGTTCATTGATATTTAGAACTTAGCATAGTAACTAACATAAGTCTTAACTTGAATCTCTTACAGGATAGTTCCCTGTGACAAGGTTCATCATCAACAGAGTTACTCACAGACAGGCGTGACAAACAATGAATACAGCGATCAGAGGTTGAGGCGAACAGCAGGACTATACCTATAGTTGAGTCAGATGTGTTAAAGCTAGTCTGGAACAAAAGCCTGCACCCCTGTAGCTCTCCAGGTCCAGGGTTGGTGACCACCACTTTATCTCTCCCTCCTCTCACTCTCTCTCTATTTTTCTCTCTCTCACCCCCCGCCCCCCCTCTCTCTCTATCTCAATTCAATTCAAGGGCTTTATTGGCGTGGGAAACATATACTCAGCAAAAAAATAAATGTCCCTTTTTCAGGACCCTTTCTTTCAAAGATAATTCGTAAAAATCCAAATAACTTCACAGATCTTCATTGTAAAGGGGTTAAATACTGTTTCCCATGCTTGCTCAATGAACTATAAACAGTTAATGAACATGCACCTGTGGAACGGTCGTTAAGACACCAACAGAGTACAGACGGTAGGCAATTAAGGTCACAGTTATGAAAACTTAGGACACTAAAGAGGCCTTTCTACTGACTCTGAAAAACCCCAAAAGAAAGATGCCCAGGGTCCCTGCTCATCTGCATGAATGTGCCTTAGGCATGCTACAAGGTGGCATGAGGACTGCAGATGTGGCCAGGGCAATAAATTGCAATGTCTGTACTGTGAGACGCTTAAGACAGAGCTACAGAGAGATAGGAGGAACAGCTGATCGTCGTCGCAGTGACAGACCACGTGTAACAACACCTGCACAGGATCAGTATATCTGAACATCACACCTGCGGGACAGGTACAGGATGGCAACAACTGCCCTAGTTACACCAGGAGCGCACAATCCCTCCATCAGTACTCAGACTGTCCGCAATAAGCTGAGAGAGGCTGGACTGAGGGCTTGTAGGCCTGTTGTACGGCAGGTCCTCACCAGACATTACCGGCAACAACGTCGCCTATGGGCACAAACCCACTGTCTCCGGACCAGACAGGACTGGTAAAAAGTGCTCTTCACTGACAAGTCGTGTTTTTTTCATACCAGAGGTGATTCGCGTTTATCGTCGAAGGAATGAGCGTTACACTGAGGCCTGTACTCTGGATTGGGATCGATTTGGAGGTGAAGGGTCCGTCATGGTCTGGGGCGGTGTGTCACAGCATCATCTGACTGAGCTTGTTGTCATTGTAGGCAATCTCAACGCTGTGCGTTACAAGGAAGACATCCTCCTCCCTCATGTGGTACCCTTCCTGCAGGCTCATCCTGACATGACCCTCCAGCATGAGAATGCCACCAGCCATACTGCTCGTTCTGTGCGTGATTTCCTGAAAGACAGGAATGTCAGTGTTCTGCCATGGCCAGCGAAGAGCACGGATCTCAATCCCATTGAGTACATCTGGGACCTGTTGGATCGGAGGGTGAGGGCTGGGGCCATTCCCCCCAGAAATGTCTGGGAACTTGCAGGTGCCTTGGTGGAAGAGTGGGGTAACATCTAACAGCAAGAACTGGCACATCTGTGCTGTCCATAAGGAGGAGATGCACTGCAGTACTTAATGCAGCTGGTGGCCACACCAGATACTGACTGTTACTTTTGATTTTGACCCCGTCTTTGTGCAGGGACACATTATTAAATTTCTGTTAGTCACATGTCTGTGGAACTTGTTCAGTTTATGTCTCGGTTGTTGAATCTTATGTTCATACAAATATTTACACGTTAAGTTTGCTGAAAATAAACACAGTTGACAGTGAGAGGACGTTTCTTTGAGTTTGTGTTAACATTGCTAAAGCAAGTCAGCTAGATAATAAACAAAAGTGAAATAAACTCTCCCCC
This sequence comes from Oncorhynchus clarkii lewisi, assembly GCF_045791955.1. NCBI lineage: Eukaryota > Metazoa > Chordata > Actinopteri > Salmoniformes > Salmonidae > Oncorhynchus > Oncorhynchus clarkii. The sequence goes on along the minus strand of NW_027257931.1, from coordinate 70,694 downwards.
ATCTCTCTCCCTTGCTTTCTCACTCTCCCTCTCCCCCTTTCTCTCTTTCTCTCTCTTGCTAGAGCTTTCTCACTTTCTCTCTCTCCCTCCTCTCTCCCCCTCCCCTCTCTCTCAGGCAGGTCAGAGCTTTGTGTGCACACAAGATTAGCTGGCTTTATTTTCCCAGGGCCTGTGATGAAACAGTCAGGCCTGCTGTGCATATAATTAGTGTTAGAATGTGGTGCTGAACCAGCCAAAGACCACAGGAAGTTCACACACAGTAGCAGGTTGATATTTGAGCTACAGATTAACTTAGCATGCAGGTCAATGATGATGTCCACAGCAAAACCACTCGCTGCTCACAATATTCCAGTGGTCTAAGCTAAATAGAACTATAAACATCAGGATGTACAGTGCCTTCAGAAAGTATTCACACACCTTGACGTTTTCCACATGTTGTTGTGTTACAGCCTGAAATTAAAACGAGATGTTTTGTCGCTGACCTTCACACAATACCCCATAATTTCAAAGTGGAATTATGTTGAGACATTAACAATTAATAAACAATGAAAAGCTGAAATGTCTTCAGTCAATAAGTATTCAACCCCCTTTGTTATGGCAAGCCTAAATCAGTTCAGGAGTAGAAATGTGCTTAACTCACATAAGTTGCATGGAATCACTGTGTGCAATAATACTGTTTAACCTCATCTCTGTACCCCACACATACAATTATCTGTAAGGTCCCTGAGTCAAGTTATCAAGGCACAAGGTGAGACCCAGATGCAGACACAGGAGACAGATGCTTGGAGTCGTACAATGTTTATTAATCCAAAAGGAGTAGGCAAGAGAATGGTCGTGGCTAGGCATAAGGTCAAAACCAGATCAGAATCCAGGAGGTACAGAGTGGCAGATAGGCTCGTGGTCAAGGCAGGCAGAATGGTCAGGCAGGCGGGTACAGAGTCCAGAACAGGCAAGGGTCAAAACCCGGTAGGAATAGCAAAGGCAAGAGAACGGGATAACAATAATAACAAAAACAATAGCGAGGACAGGTGAAACAGATCAGGGTGTGACAGAGCAGTGCATTTCAAATACAGATTTAACCACAGAGACCAGGGAGGTTTTCCAATGCCTTGCAAAGAAGGTGACCTGTTGGTAGATGGGTAAAAATAAAATAAAGCAAACATTGAATATCCCTTTGAGCATGGTGAAGATATGAATTACACTATGGATGTTGTGTCAACACACCCAGTCACTACACATATAAAGGGGTCCTTCCTAACTCAGTTGCTGGGGAGGAAGGAAACCGCTCACTTCCAACGGTTACTTTAAAATACTGTAGTTAGAATTTAATGGCTGTGGTAGGAGGAAATGACGGATGGAGTGACTCCACAGTACTAACCTAAATGACATTGTGAAAAGAAGGAAGCCTCTACAGAATAAAAATATTCAACAACATGCATCCTGTTTCCAATAAGGCACTAAAGTAAAACTGCAAAAAATGTGACAAAGAAATGAACTTTATGTCCTGAATACTAAGCGTTATGTTTGCGGCAATCCCACACAACACATCATTGCGTACCACTCTTCATATTTTCAAATGAACCTTTCAGCAGGACAATAACCTAAAACACAAGGCCAAATATACAGTGGAATTGCTTACCAAGATGACATTGAATGTTCCTGAGTGGCTTACTTAAATCGTCTTAAAATGTATGACAAGACTTGAAAATGGCTGTATAGCAATGATCAACAACCAACGTGACAGAGCTTGAAGAATTAAAAAATAATAATGTGCAAATATTGTACAATCCAGGTTTGCAAAGCTCTTAGAGACTTACCCAGAAAGACTTACAGCTGCTATCACTGCCAAAAGGGTTTGGATACTTATCTAAAAGAGATATTTCTGTATTTAATTTTCAGTCAAGCTGTGAACATTTCTAAAAACACGTTTTCAATTTGTCATTATTAGGAACTATATCTGTTTAATCTATTGTGAATTCAGCCTGTAATACAACAACATGTGTGTCACGAATATTACCGAAGGTGGCTCCCCTTCTTGTTCGGGTGGCGCTCGGCGGTCGTCGTCGCCGGTCTACTAGCTGCCACCGATCCTTTGTTCTGTGTTCGTTTGGTTTTGTCTAATTGGTTTCACCTGTTCCTTGTTTGGTTGTTAGGGTGATGTTATTTAAGTTTCTTTAGCCCGCTTCTGTTTGTGCGAGCTTGTTCATCTGTATTTGTTAGAGTGGTTAGTGTTTTGTTGGGTTTTCTCGCTGTCCTAGTATTTTCACAATAGGGTACTATTTTGTTTTATAGTTACACCTGTGTTGGGTATACTATTTTGTTCCTGTGATTTTTTGGACATTAAAGAGTGTTTTTTCCCGCATCCTTTGCACTCTGCGCCTGACTCCACACCCATTCACTCATTGAGCGTTACAGAAGCCCGCACCATATTATGGAGTCAGCAGGAGCAGCGACCACCCCTCTCCCCACGATGGAGGAGAGAGTCCTTCATCACACGTCCATTCTCCATCGCATCGGATCAGCGATGGATCAAATTATGGAGAGGATGGATCGTTGGGAGAGGAGTGGTCTCCCTACTACCCCACCTACCCTCCCACCAGCAACTCTACCATCTCCCCCAGCGGAATCCGGTTCCAGCGCTCTGCGCATTACGCCTATGAGGGAGTACGAAGGAGCGGCGGCGGGGTGCCAGGGATTCCTGCTTCAACTAGATCTCTACCTGGCCACCGTTCAGCCGGCTCCCTCGGACAAGGAGAGCGTGAGTGTCCTCGTCTCTTGCCTTACGGGTAGAACCCTGGAGTGGGCCAATGCTGTCTGGAACGGGCCTGACTCAGCGAGGGGCGACTACCCGGAGTTCACCCGCCATTCACTGCCATTCACCCGCCGTTCACCCCGATAGACCATTACAGGTGTAGCCTGAGAGAGGACGTCCGCAGGGAGCTGGCTTGTCGGGACACTACGCTCAGCCTGGATGAACTGATAGACCTGTCGATCCGGTTAGACCATCTGCTAGCTGCTCGCGGACGTTCTGAAAGGGTCCTGTTAGTTCCACCTCCTGACCCTCCCGCTCCTATCCCGATGGACCTAGGAGGGGCCGCATCTAGGGAGATCGGAGGAGGAGGCTCCTCCTGTACCAGTTGTGGCCGGAGAGGGCACACTTCAGGTCGGTGCTGGAGGAGTTCATCTGGGAGTCGAGAGGGCAGGCAGAACACTCCTCGGTTACCCCAGGTGAGTCAGCACCACACTCTTCCAGAGTTTCCTGTTGGTCACATGTTTTTATTAATTTGTTTCCTTAATTTTTTTCCCTCTTTCCAGCATAAGGCGCTAGTCGATTCAGGCGCAGCTGGGAACTTTATAGATCGCGGACTTGCTCAGAGGTTGAGGATTGCGTTAGTTAAGGTAGACCCCTTTTCCCGTGCACTCTTTAGATAGTCGACCATTAGGGTCAGGGCTGGTCAGGGAGGCCACAATTCCGTTGGAGATGATTACGCAGAGGAATCATAAGGAGCGGATGAGTCTGTTCCTGAAACAGGGAACTCTCCAGGGGTGGTCTGATGAGTGTTCAGGCAGGTTTGTAGGAGTTTCCATCAGTGCGACAACTGTGGAGAGTCCAGACCAGGTTTCCACCGTGCGCATTCTCGCTGAGTATGCCGATTTGGCTATCGCTTTCAGTAAAAAGAAAGCGACCCAATTACCACCCCATCGACAGGGGGATTGCGTGATAAACCTCCAGGTAAACGCTGCACTTCCCAGGAGTCATGTGTATCCTTTATCCCAGGAGGAGACGTTGGCTATGGAAACATATGTCACCGAGGCTCTGGGACAGGGGTACATTCGGCCCTCCATGTCACCCGTCTCCTCGAGTTTCTTTTTTGTGAAGAAAAAGGATGGTGGTTTGCGTCCGTGTATTGATTATCGAGGTCTCAATTCCATAACGGTGGGTTTTAGTTACCCACTACCTCTCAAAGCTACGGCAGTGGAATCATTTCACGGAGCGCAGTTCTTCACAAAGCTGGATCTCAGGAGTGTGTATAATCTGGTGCGTAATCGGGAGGGAGATGAGTGGAAAACCGCGTTTAGTACCACATCTGGCCATTATGATTATCTCGTCATGCCGTACATGCCGTACATCGTCTTTGTTGACGAGATTCTCAGAGACCTGCACGGACAGGGTGTGGTGGTGTATATTGACGATATTTTGATCTACTCCGCTACACGCACCGCGCATGTGTCTCTGGTGCGCAAGGTTCTTGGGTGACTGCTGGAGCATGACCTGTACGTAAAGGCGGAGAAATGTGAGTTTTCCAAACAAGCCGTTTCCTTCCTGGGTTATCGCATTTCCAGCTCGGGGGTGGTAATGGAGGGTGACCGCGTCAAGGCCTTGCGTAATTGGCCGACTCCGACCACGGTAAAGGAGGTGTAGCGGTTCTTAGGGTTTGCCAATTACTACCGGAGGTTTATCCGGGGTTTTGGTCAGGTAGCAGCTCCTATTACCTCACTGCTGAAGGGGGGGTTGGTGCGTTTGCAGTGGTCAGCAGAGGCGGACGGAGCTTTCCGTAGGTTGAAGGCGCTGTTCACTGAGGCGCTGGTGTTGGCGCATCCGGACCCTTTGGCGTTCATAGTAGAGGTGGACGCATCTGAGGCTGGGGTTGGAGCGGTGCTCTCACAGCACTCAGGTACGCCACCGAAGCTCCGCCCCTGTGCTTTGTTTTTGAAGAAGCTCGGGCCAGCGGAGCGGAATTATGATGTTCGGGACAGGGAGTTGTTGGCTATGGTTAAGGCCCTGAAGGTGTGGAGACACTGGCTTGAGGGGGCTAAGTACCCTTTCCTCATCTGGACTGACCACCGTAACCTGGAGTATATCCGATCAGCTAGGAGACTGAATCCTCGTCAGGCAAGGTGGGCCATGTATTTCACCAGATTTCGTTTTACAATCTCGTATCGACCAGGTTCCCTCAACACTAAGGCCGACGCGCTGTCCCGCCTCTATGACACTGAGGACCGGTCCATCGATCCTACTCCCATCATTCCGGCGGCTAAGCTGGTGGCACCAGTAGTATAGAGAAGTAGAGAGAAGTGTTCTGTAACATTTAAATCCTACTGATCATGGTTACACAGAGAGAGAAGTGTTCTGTAACATTTAAATCCTACTGATCATGGTTACACAGAGAGAGAAGTGTTCTGTAACATTTAAATCCTACTGATCATGGTTACACACAGAGAGAGAAGTGTTCTGTAACATTTAAATCCTACTGATCATGGTTACACAGAGAGATAAGTGTTCTGTAACATTTAAATCCTACTGATCATGGTTACACACAGAGAGAGAAGTGTTCTGTAACATTTAAATCCTCATGATCATGGTTACACAGAGAGAGAAGTGTTCTGTAACATTTAAATCCTCATGATCTTGGTAACACACAGAGAGAAGTGTTCTTTCTCTAACCTTAAATTAAACAGCAGCATTGTATTTTATTCAACTGCTTTTCATTCACTCTAAATCTGTTCTTCCTCCGAGAGAGCGGTACGCTCCCATCCTGCGCTTAGCTGAACCTCCTCCTACTGCTCTGTCCTATGACGAACAATTCCCCTCACAATTAGTTTTCATTGAATGCTATTGATTTTGTTCCCATTCAATTCCACACACTGAAGAGAAGCACATGAATGTTGGTAGTCATTAGAGCAGGTCTTTGAGTCTCTCCAATACTCATTATGTCTGCCTCATAGCACTTCTTCCCTCAGAGAGGACAACACCAGGATGACTGCACTATGCCCCAGTCCATCAGGAGACTTTGTCTCAAATGGTACCCTATTCCCTATGTAGTGAACTACTGCTGACCAGAGCCCACCTGGCACTACTTCTGACCAAGGCCCACAAGGCACGACTTCTGACCAGGCCCATAGGGCACTACTTCTGACCAGGGCACATAGGGCACTACTTCTGACCAGGGCCCATAGGACACTACTTCTGACCAGGGCACATAGGGCACTACTTCTGACCAGGGCCCATAGGGCACTACTTCTGACCAGGGCCCATAGGGCACTTCAAAGGGAATAGGCTGCTATTTGGAACGCAACCTAGAATGACTCCATGCATCAGTGCCTGCCTGACAACCTCCCTGCCTGACTGGCAGTCTGACTGTCTGCACAACTGCCTGCCTCCCAAACTGCCTGTCTGGCTGCCTGGCTGAATGACTACCTGTGAGCCTGACTGACTACCTACCTACCAGCCTGGCTGCCTGCCTAACTGCCTGCCTCCCAAACTGCCTGGATGCCTGCCTGCCTGCTTAACTAGATGCCTGACTGACTGCCTAACTGTGCCTGCCTGCCTGACTACCTGCCTGCCTGATTGACTACCTGCCTGCCTGACTGCCTGCCTGCCTAACGGCCTGCCTGCCTGATTGACTACCTGCCTGCCTGGCTGTCTGACTGCTTGTCTGCCTGACTGCCTGCCTGCCTGTCTGTCTGTCTGTCTGTCTGTCTGTCTGTCTGTCTGCCTGCCTGCCTGCCTGACTGCCTGTCTGCCTGACTGTCTGCCTATCTAGATGCCTGACTGCCTGCCTAACTGCTTGCCTGCCTAACTGACTGCCTGCCTGGCTGGCAACCTACCTGCCTGAAAATACAGCTAATGTGTTGTTGTCTCCCCTCCACTGTATGGGTAGGGGTTTGATATGTATACCTCTGTAACAGTATACAAGTGTAGGCATGTTGTCCCCTCAAGTCCATGTGCGTTCACACAGTGGGATGCAGAGTGGATTATTTGAGTTCACTGTTCTGTTTACTGTTTACTATGTCTCCTAAAGAGATATAACATGGGTTATGTACAGATAAGATTTACACAGACACATTGGACAGATTAACATGACCTTGTGGTGGGGGAGGTAACTAACTGACCAGACTATCATGACCTTGTGGTGGGGGAGGTAACTAACTGACCAGACTATCAGAACCTTGTGGAGGGGGAGGTAACTAACTGACCAGACTATCAGAACCTTGTGGTGGGGGAGGTAACTAACTGACCAGACTATCAGAACGTGGTGGGGGAGGTAACTAACTGACCAGACTATCAGAACCTTGTGGTGGGGGAGGTAACTAACTGACCAGGCTATCATGACCTTGTGGTGGGGGAGGTAACTAACTGACCAGACTATCATGACCTTGTGGTGGGGGAGGTAACTAACTGACCAGACTATCAGAACCTTGTGGCGTACCAGGAAGATTGCAATGCTGTGAACCAGGAGGTTGTGAGTTCAAATCCTAGGTGAGAATATGTTGAATATGAATTAGAGTATAAATTAACATGCACAATGTAATCATTTATGTCAACATGTGTGAAATATGTACGTGGAAAACATTGTACGTGGAAAACATTGTATGTAAAAGGCTAGTTCCACAGCCATCAAAAAAATATCTAGTTGAACGAACATATGAGAGTGCAAAGAACCTTTGCGTGACCCTGGGCAACACCCTGTCGTTCTCTGCAAAGATCAAAGCAGTGACCCGCTCCTGCAGGTTAATTCTCTGCGACATCCGTAGAGTATGACCCTACTTCACACAGGAAGCGGCGCAGGTCCTAATCCAGGCACTTGTCCTCTCTCGTCTGGACTATTGCAACTCGCTGCTGGCTGGACAGGCCGCTTGTGAAGTGAAACCCCTGCAACTTATCCAGAACGCTCCAGCCCGCCTGGTTTTAAACCTTCCAAAGTACTCCCATGTCCCCCTGCTCCTCCGCACACTCCACTGGCTCCCAGCCAAGTTAAGACAGTTCAGATACTTCAACCACCACCCAGTCAGAACCCACCCAGCCAAGTTAAGACAGCTCAGATACTTCAACCACCACCCAGTCAGAATCCACCCAGCCAAGTTAAGACAGCTCAGATACTTCAACCACCACCCAGTCAGAACCCACCCAGCCAAGTTAAGACAGCTCAGATACTTCAACCACCACACAGTCAGAACCCACCCAGTCAGAACCCACCCAGCCAAGTTAAGACAGCTCAGATACTTCAACCACCACCCAGTCAGAACCCACCCAGCCAAGTTAAGACAGTTCAGATACTTCAACCACCACTCAGTCAGAACCCACCCAGCCAAGTTAAGACAGCTCAGATACTTCAATCACCACACAGTCAGAACCCACCCAGCCAAGTTAAGACAGCTCAGATACTTCAACCACCACCCAGTCAGAATCCACCCAGCCAAGTTAAGACAGTTCAGATACTTCAACCACCACCCAGTCAGAACCCACCCAGCCAAGTTAAGACAGCTCAGATACTTCAACCACCACCCAGTCAGAATCCACCCAGCCAAGTTAAGACAGTTCAGATACTTCAACCACCACCCAGTCAGAACCCACCCAGCCAAGGTAAGACAGCTCAGATACTTCAACCACCACACAGTCAGAACCCATCCAGCCAAGTTATGACAGTTCAGATACTTCAACCACCACCCAGTCAGAACCCACCCAGCCAAGTTAAGACAGTTCAGATACTTCAACCACCACCCAGTCAGAACCCACCCAGCCAAGTTAAGACAGCTCAGATACTTCAACCGCCACCCAGTCAAAACCCACCCAGTCAGAACCCACCCAGCCAAGTTAAGACAGCTCAGATACTTCAACCATCACCCAGTCAGAACCCACCCAGTCAGAACCCACCGAGCCAAGTTAAGACAGCTCAGATACTTCAACCACCACCCAGTCAGAACCCACCCAGTCAGAACCCACCCAGCCAAGTTAAGACAGTTCAGATACTTCAACCATCACCCAGTCAGAACCCACCCAGTCAGAACCCACCCAGCCAAGTTAAGACAGCTCAGATACTTCAACCACCACCCAGTCAGAACCCACCCAGTCAGAACCCACCCAGCCAAGTTAAGACAGGTCATATACTTCAACCACCACCCAGTCAGAACCCACCCAGCCAAGGTAAGACAGCTCAGATACTTCAACCACCACACAGTCAGAACCCACCCAGCCAAGTTAAGACAGTTCAGATACTTCAACCATTACCCAGTCAGAACCCACCCAGTCAGAACCCACCCAGCCAAGTTAAGACAGCTCAGATACTTCAACCACCACCCAGTCAGAACCCACCCAGCCAAGTTAAGACAGCTCATATACTTCAACCACCACCCAGTCAGAACCCACCCAGCCAAGTTAAGACAGTTCAGATACTTCAACCACAACACAGTCAGAACCCACCCAGTCAGAACCCACTTAGCCAAGTTAATAACCTCCTCGCCAGGATAGGGTCACAGCATTACCCCCTAAATAACTTGCCATGTCATCTTAAGAACGCTGAACAGGAGAAGTCAGTGCTCTGTCTGTCTGTTTGTCACCGATCTCTCTCTTTCTCTCCCTCTCTCTACAGTTAAGTCCATCTCTTCATAATCCTCACACTGGTTATTTGAACTAAAGAAGTTGACAATAAAAGGGCATCAAAGCAGTCTGACACTCATGTGTGATTGTGTAGATGTGCAGGGAGCGTGGAGACAGAGAGAGAAACAGAGTGACGGTGCTCTGCAGACTCACTGTCATTCACTGTAACAGATAATGAACCAGAGCTCAGGTCTAAAAACATCCACTGGGATGGAGGGATCTAGCTGTGTGTTGGTTTCCACAGGTCATGGAAATAAGACTTTAGGAGAGGAGAGGAGCTACTGATGGGCTAGATGCCAAAACAGGGAGGAGATGCAGTCAGCCAACCAGTCAGCCAGTCAGCTAACCAGCCAGTCAGCCAACCAACCAACCAGCCAGCCAGCCAGCCAGCCAGCCAGCCAGTCAGCCAACCAACAAACCAACCAGCCAGTCAGCCAACCAGCCAGTCAACCAGCCAGCCAGTCAACCAGCCAGTCAGCCAGCAGTCAACCAGCCAGTCAGTCAACCAGTCAGTCAACCAGCCAGCCAGCCAGTCAGCCAAACAGCCAGCCAGCCAGCCAGCCAGTGAACCAGCCAGTCAGTCAACCAGCCAGTCAGCCAACCAGTCAACCAGCCAGTCAGTCAGCCAGCCAGCCAGTCAGCCAGCCAGCCAGCCAGCCAGTCAGCCAGTCAGGCAGCAGGGCCTATGAGCTGAGGGGAGACCTGCTACTTGTTTTTTTCACAATCATCCATTCACAATGTGTAAATTGACTCAGTGATCTCCTGGCTTTTGGACATGCTAGCCAAACTTAACACACCTCCAACACAATGACAACCATGCCCAGATTAGACAGTTGAGTTGGTAGTGCCACATGTTCCCCTGCATGGCTCCCGCTCCTCCCCTCCTCCCCCTATCCCCTTCTCAGACAGTCAGGGTCTGCTGCTCCTCTTCTGCCCTTATTTCTACCACTCAGTGGGTTACTAGTGGGTATCCATGTGTTGAGTTAGCTGGTCCCAGCCCCAGTCCCAGTCTAATAGCCTCTCCATAGTGTATCTACAATAGCTTCACTGAAAGAAACACAACATCATTTGTTTTTCTACCACATCAATGATTAATGATCAATAATTGACATCACTGATAATGGCACCACTGTCGATCAATAACTGTAACTAGTAATCATTATAAACACATTTTCTGCTGTTTTGGCTCTGTACTCCAGCACGTTGGAATTTAAATTATACACTGACTATGAGGTTAAAGTGCAGAATGACAGTTTTAATTTGAGGTTACAGTATTTTCATCCATGTCAGGTGACCCATTTAGAGATTAAATGGTAAATAATGTTTTTTTTCTTCATTTTGGAGTCACTTTTATTGTATATAAGAATATAATATGTTTCTAAACACCTCTAAATATCATGCCCCTCCTCCCCAAAAAGTATAACCTCCCCTGGTACTGTAGTGGTGACAGGTTAGCATGACTTGGGGCGTACTTGTGCTTCTCGTACTTCTGTAACTTTCTCACTCATCAATGTTCACGATTCGTTCAGGACTCTCCGTAGTCATGGTAACAATCCCTTTAAAGAAGAGGTGTTTAGAAACATTCTATTTTGATTTACTGTAAAGTGACTTCAAAATGGCACAACATTTGAAGAGTCAGTCACAAGCTTGTTGCAGTCATTGTGTGATATGAATATGGGAACAAATTCTTCATTTCTGACTATTTCAATACAAATATAAGTGAATTTGTCCCAATACTTTTGGTGCTCTAAAATGGGGGGACTATGTACAAAGTGCAGTCATTTCTAAAAAGTTCATCTGATTGTATCCATGCTCTCCTGCTAAACATCTAGACCTAGTATTATCCATGCTCTCCTACTAAACATCTAGACCTAGTATTATTCATGCTCTCCTGCTAAACATCTAGACCTAGTATTATCCATGCTCTCCTACTAAACATCTAGACCTAGTATTATTCATGCTCTCCTGCTAAACATCTAGACCTAGTATTATCCATGCTCTCCTACTAAACATCTAGACCTAGTATTATTCATGCTCTCCTGCTAAACATCTAGACCTAGTATTATCCATGCTCTCCTACTAAACATCTAGACCTAGTATTATTCATGCTCTCCTACAAACATCTATACCTAGTATTATCCATGCTCTCCTACTAAACATCTTGACCTAGTATTATTCATGCTCTCCTACAAATAGCTGTGACTTCACTTTCTATATACGTAGCTGGACAATAGGCTTTTGTCCTATTCTTGTTTAGTCATTTTTAGTCATTTGTATTCTTCAGTACTTACCCCTGGTACAGGTATTCTTCAGTACTCACCCTAGTACAGGTATTATTCAGTACTTACCCCTGGTACAGGTATTCTTCAGTACTTACCACTAGATACTCTTCAGTACTTACCCCTGGTACAGGTCTTCTTCAGTACTTACCACTAGATACTCTTCAGTACTTAACCCTGGTACAGGTATTATTCAGTACTTACCCCTGGTACAGGTATTATTCAGTACTTACCACTAGATACTCTTCAGGACTCACCCTTGTACATGTATTCTTCAGTACTTACCCCTGGTACAGGTATTCTTCAGTACTCACCCTGGTACAGGTATTATTCAGTACTTACCCCTGGTACAGGTATTCTTCAGTACTTACCGTTGGAACAGGTATTCTTCAGTAATTACCCCTGGTACAGGTATTATTCAGTACTCACTCTGGTACAGATATTATTCAGTACTTACCCCTGGTACAGGTATTCTTCAGTACTTACCGTTGGAACAGGTATTCTTCAGTACCTACCCCTGGTACAGGTATTATTCAGTACTTACCACTAGATACTCTTCAGGACTCAACCTTGTACATGTATTCTTCAGTACTTACCCCTGGTACAGGTATTCTTCAGTACTCACCCTGGTACAGGTATTATTCAGTACTTACCCCTGGTACAGGTATTCTTCAGTACTTACCGTTGGAACAGGTATTCTTCAGTACCTACCCCTGGTACAGGTATTATTCAGTACTTACCACTAGATACTCTTCAGGACTCACCCTTGTACATGTATTCTTCAGTACTTACCCCTGGTACAGGTATTCTTCAGTACTCACCCTGGTATAGGTATTCTTCAGTACTTACCCATGGTACAGGTATTCTTCAGTACTTACCCTGGTACAGGTATTCGTCAGTACCTACCCCTGGTACAGGTATTCTTCAGTACTTACCACTAGATATTATTCAGTACTCACCCTGGTATAGGTATTCTTCAGTACTTACCCCTGGTACAGGTATTCTTCAGTACTCACCCTGGTACAGGTATTCTTCAGTACTTACCCTGGTACAGGTATTATTCAGTACTCACCCTGGTACAGGTATTCTTCAGTACTTACCACTAGTTACTCTTCAGTTCTTACCCCTGGTACAGGTATTCTTCAGTACTTACCCCTGGCACAGGTATTCTTCAGTACTCACCCTGGTACAGGTATTATTCAGTACTTACCCATTGTACAGGTATTATTCAGTACTTACCACTAGATACTCTTCAGTACTCAACCTGGTACATGCATTCTTCATTACTCTCCCTGGTACAGGTATTCTTCAGTACTTACCCTGGTACAGGTATTATTCAGTACTCACCCTGGTACAGGTATTCTTCAGTACTTACCACTAGATACTCTTCAGTTCTTACCCCTGGTACAGGTATTCTTCAGTACTTACCCCTGGTACAGGTATTCTTCAGTACTCACCCCTGGTACAGGTATTCTTCAGTACTCACCCTGGTACAGGTATTATTCAGTACTTACCCATTGTACAGGTATTATTCAGTACTTACCACTAGATACTCTTCAGTACTCAACCTGGTACATGTATTCTTCAGTACTCACCCTGGTACAGGTATTATTCAGCACTCACCCTGGTACAGGTATTCTTCAGTACTTACCGTTGGAACAGGTATTCTTCAGTACCTACCCCTGGTACAGGTATTATTCAGTACTTACCACTAGATACTCTTCAGGACTCAACCTTGTACATGTATTCTTCAGTACTTACCCCTGGTACAGGTATTCTTCAGTACTCACCCTGGTACAGGTATTATTCAGTACTTACCCCTGGTACAGGTATTCTTCAGTACTTACCGTTGGAACAGGTATTCTTCAGTACCTACCCCTGGTACAGGTATTATTCAGTACTTACCACTAGATACTCTTCAGTTCTTACCCCTGGTACAGGTATTCTTCAGTACTTACCCCTGGTACAGGTATTCTTCAGTACTCACCCCTGGTACAGGTATTCTTCAGTACTCACCCTGGTACAGGTATTATTCAGTACTTACCCATTGTACAGGTATTATTCAGTACTTACCACTAGATACTCTTCAGTACTCAACCTGGTACATGTATTCTTCAGTACTCACCCTGGTACAGGTATTATTCAGCACTCACCCTGGTACAGGTATTATTCAGTACTTACCCCTGGTACAGGTATTATTCAGTACTTACCACTAGATACTCTTCAGTACTCACCCTGGTACATGTATTATTCAGAACCTACCCCTGGTACATGTATTCTACAGTACTTACCACTAGATACTCTTCAGTACTCACCCTGGTACAGGTATTATTCAGTACCTACCCCTGGTACAGGTATTCTTCAGTACTTACCACTAGATACTCTTCAGTACTCACCCTGGTACAGGTATTCTTCAGTACTTACCACTAGATACTCTTCAGTACTCACCCTGGTACAGGTATTCTTCAGTACTTACCACTAGATACTCTTCAGTTCTTACCCCTTGTACAGGTATTATTCAGTACTCACCCCTGGTACAGGTATTCTTCAGTACTTACCCCTGGTACATGTATTATTCAGTACTTACCCCTGGTACAGGTATTATTCAGTACCTACCCCTGGTACAGGTATTCTTCAGTACTTACCACTAGATACTCTTCAGTACTCACCCTGGTACAGATATTCTTCAGTACTTACCACTAGATACTCTTCAGTTCTTACCCCTGGTACAGGTATTCTTCAGTACTTACCCCTGGTACATGTATTATTCAGTACTTACCCCTGGTACAGGTATTAATCAGTACTCACCCCTGGTACAGGTATTATTCAGTACCTACCCCTGGTACAGGTATTCTTCAGTACTTACCACTAGATACTCTTCAGTACTCACCCTGGTACAGGTATTCTTCAGTACTTACCACTAGATACTCTACAGTTCTTACCCCTGGTACAGGTATTATTCAGTACTCACCCCTGGTACATGTATTCTTCAGTTCTTACCCCTGGTACAGGTATTATTCAGTACTTACCCCTGGTACAGGTATTATTCAGTACTCACCCCTGGTACAGTTATTATTCAGTACTTACCCCTGGTACAGGTATTATTCAGTACTCACCCCTGGTACAGGTATTCTTCAGTACTTACCCCTGGTACAGTTATTATTCAGTACTCACCCCTGCTAGACTACTGTAGTTATTATTCAGTACTCACCCCTGCTAGACTACTGTAGTTATTATTCAGTACTCACCCCTGCTAGACCACTGCAGTTATTATTCAGTACTCACCCCTGCTAGACTACTGAAGTTATAATTCAGTACTCACCCCCGCTAGACTACTGTAGTTATTATTCAGTACTCACCCCTGCTAGACTACTGCAGTTATTATTCAGTACTCACCCCTGCTAGACTACTGTAGTTATTATTCAGTACTCACCCCTGCTAGACTACTGTAGTTATTATTCAGTACTCACCCCTGCTAGACTACTGTAGTTATTATTCAGTACTCACCCCTGCTAGACTACTGTAGTTATTATTCAGTACTTAACCCTGCTAGACTACTGTAGTTCAGTCTGGCAATCCTCCTCTTTCAAAGACAGTGTGACAGACACAGACACAGAGACAGACAGACTTTATCTAGTCATATCACAACAATTCATATTCATAACATAATTGTTTCTATATTTGACTCAAAGGACATAGATTCATAGATTCTGTTTGAGTGTAATAATAGAAAAAAGATCCATCTTTACATTTAATTAGATGACTTGGCAAATATCTCCCCTCTTTTGTGTTTCAGATGGTTCGAAACCATAAATTCCCAAATGGGAAGCCTAGTTTGGTTGTTAAGTAAATCAACAGTGACCTCTTCCTTCCACAGATGGAACAACGGGAGGAGATGAGACTATTCAGCAGCTGCACAGCTGACCCTTGCCTAGGGTATCTGGGGCTGCTGATTCCACTATCTAATATTACATGAGGATATCAGCAGTGGTGTAAAGTACTTCAGTAAAAATACTTGAAAGTACTACTTCAGTACGTTTTTGGGGTATCTGTACTTTACTATTTATATTTTTGACAACTTTTACTTTTACCTCACTACATTCCTAAAGAAAATCATGACTTTTTTACTCCATCATTTTTTCCTGACAGCCAAAAGTTTTAGTTACGTTTTGAAATTCTTAACAGGACAGGAAAATGGTCCAATTCACACACTTGTCAAGACAAAATCCTTGGTCATCCCTACTGCCTCTGATCTGGCGGACTCACTAAACACACTTGCTTCATTTCTAAATTATGTCTGTGTGTTGGAGTGTGTCCCTGGCTATCCATATATTTAAAAATCAAGAAAATGGTGCCATCTGGCTTGCTTAAAATAAGGAATTAGAAATGATGTACACTTTTACTTTAACTTTTGATACATGTGTTTATTATAACACTTACATTTACTTTTGATACTTAAGTATATATTACACCAAATAATTTTTGACTTTTACTCAAGTAATATTTTACTGGGTGACTTTCACTTTTACTTTAGTTAATTTCTATTAGGGTATCTTTACTTTTACTCAAGTATGACAATTGGGTACTTTTTCCACCACTGGATATCAGATTAACTGTTAGTAGTAACTGATCTGAGCAAAGTGAACACAATTAAACCACCATCTGTTTACCTTGTGAGCAGCATATGTTGTTATCTCAGTCTTTACCTAGAGAGCATCATATGTTGTTATCTCAGTATTAGTCTTTACCTAGAGAGCATCATATGATGTTATCTCAGTCTTTACCTAGAGAGCATCATATGTTGTTATCTCAGTATTAGTCTTTACCTAGAGAGCACCATATGTTGTTATCTCAGTATTTACCTAGAGAGCATCATATGTTGTTATCTCAGTATTAGTCTTTACCTAGAGAGCATCATATGTTGTTATCTCAGTATTAGTCTTTACCTAGAGAGCACCATATGTTGTTATCTCAGTATTTACCTAGAGAGCATCATAGGTTGTTATCTCAGTATTAGTCTTTACCTAGAGAGCAGCATATGTTGTTATCTCAGTATTAGTCTTTACCTAGAGAGCATCATATGTTGTTATCACAG
Source organism: Oncorhynchus clarkii lewisi (assembly GCF_045791955.1). Taxonomy (NCBI): domain Eukaryota; kingdom Metazoa; phylum Chordata; class Actinopteri; order Salmoniformes; family Salmonidae; genus Oncorhynchus; species Oncorhynchus clarkii. Next base: position 53,941 of record NW_027257931.1, on the reverse strand, counting down.
TCTTTACCTAGAGAGCATCATATGTTGTTATCTCAGTATTAGTCTTTACCTAGAGAGCATCATATGTTGTTATCTCAGTCTTTACTTAGAGAGCATCATATGTTGTTATCTCAGTATTAGTCTTTACCTAGAGAGCATCATAGGTTGTTATCTCAGTATTAGTCTTTACCTAGAGAGCATCATATGTTGTTATCACAGTATTAGTCTTTACCTAGAGAGCATCATATGTTGTTATCTCAGTCTTTACCTAGAGAGCATCATAGGTTGTTATCTCAGTATTAGTCTTTACCTAGAGAGCATCATATGTTGTTATCTCAGTATTAGTCTTTACCTAGAGAGCATCATATGTTGTTATCTCAGTCTTTACCTAGAGAGCATCATATGTTGTTATCTCAGTATTAGTCTTTACCTAGAGAGCATCATAGGTTGTTATCTCAGTATTAGTCTTTACCTAGAGAGCATCATATGTTGTTATCTCAGTATTAGTCTTTACCTAGAGAGCATCATAGGTTGTTATCTCAGTATTAGTCTTTACCTAGAGAGCATCATATGTTGTTATCTCAGTATTAGTCTTTACCTAGAGAGCATCATATGTTGTTATCTCAGTATTAGTCTTTACCTAGAGAGCACCATATGTTGTTATCTCAGTATTTACCTAGAGAGCATCATAGGTTGTTATCTCAGTATTAGTCTTTACCTAGAGAGCATCATAGGTTGTTATCTCAGTATTAGTCTTTACCTAGAGATTATCATATGTTGTTATCTCAGTATTTACCTAGAGAGCATCATAGGTTGTTATCTCAGTATTAGTCTTTACCTAGAGAGCATCATAGGTTGTTATCTCAGTATTAGTCTTTACCTAGAGAGCATCATATGTTGTTATCACAGTATTAGTAAATAGAACCAGTCACTATTGCAACTGTATTGCTTTCCTTTGTGCGTTGGATATGAGAGAGGCTCTGCAACATTGAGGGATTTAGGCTTGTTACTCACATGTAACACGTTCTATCTAGAGTTTGACTGACAGTACAGTATGTTACATCTCAAAAGTAGGCTGAAAGCTTCTTGTACAATCAGAGCAGTTTGCTGTGACCGCCTTAACACAGGGAAGATTATTCTTGTAGCAGAACAGACCAGCTGTGTGTGTGTGTGTGTGTGTGTGTGTGTTTTTGTGTGTGTGTGTTTTTGTGTGTGTGTGTGTGCGTGTTTGTGTGTGTGTGTGTGCATGTGTGTGTGCGCGCGCGTGTGTGTGTGTGTGCGTGTGTGTGTGTGTGTGTGTGTGTGTGTGTGTGTGTGTGTGTGTGTGTGTGTTGGACAGGGAGCAGCCTGTCACCACTGATCACATCAGCCTCCTGCCGAAGGAGAAATAAGAAACTTATTTCTGTTTGACAGTACAGCAGACCAGAGCAACCATCCCCTGTTCCTGTCTCGCAGTGAGTGTGTGTTTGTGTGTGTGTGTGTGTAAAATCATTTGGGAGCCGTTTTACAGTAAGGTCACTGACAGTGTGTTGGCGAGAGTGTGTTGGCCAGTCAGGTTGTTCACTACTCGATGTTCTGTTCAAACCATGTTTATATTTGCAGTTATTGTTTCCTATGAATGACAACATGTTACTGAATAGGACATCACAAAGCATCATGGGATTACTACAGCAGAATGGTTCAGAGATGGTTGGACAGGCATCCCAAAAACAAGCCGGCATTGACAGAAGAAATGATTTACAGACGTTAACCAACAAATGTTTTGATGTTTCCAGCTGTACTTTCCACACTCATTGTTTTGTAGAACTCTGGATACTTTTAGATCTTTCTCCAGTTGTCCTACCTCTAAACCTCTCTAACATGCATGGCTTTCACTAGCTGCAAATCCAGCACGTCCAACAAGGAACATGTTCAGCCCTGAGCAGCTTACAAATACCACAACAACCAATCAGTGAGGTGGAGCATTGGCAATGATCTGGATCATATCAGTGTGAATCCCACAGCAGAGCAGAAAACAGCAGAGCATCTTACTGTAAACCAATCGGCTTGCAGAGTTCAGGGATCCCTAAGGCATCAGGCCAATCAGCTTACAGTGTGATGGATCTAAGCGATCAGACCCTCATAACGCTATAAGTACCATATCTGAAATATACATGTGGCTTAACACCATCACAGAATATAATGAGCTGCTTAGTTCAATACTGCCCCAGTGATGGGTCCCCTCTATATCAACCCTCTAAGTCTCCAGTGATGGGTCCCCTCTATATCAACCCTCTAAGTCTCCAGTGATGGGTCCCCTCTATATCAACCCTCTATATCAACCCTCTATATATCCAGTGATGGTCCCCTCTATATCAACCCTCTATGTCTCCAGTAATGGGTCCCCTCTATATCAACTCTCTATATATCCAGTGATGGGTCCCCTCTATATCAACCCTCTATATCAACCCTCTATATATCCAGTGATGGTCCCCTCTATATCAACCCTCTATGTCTCCAGTAATGGGTCCCCTCTATATCAACCCTCTACATCTCCAGTAATGGGTCCCCTCTATATCAACTCTCTATATATCCAGTGATGGGTCCCCTCTATATCAACCCTCTATATCAACCCTCTATATATCCAGTGATGGTCCCCTCTATATCAACCCTCTATGTCTCCAGTAATGGGTCCCCTCTATATCAACCCTCTACATCTCCAGTAATGGGTCCCCTCTATATCAACCCTCTATATATCCAGTGATGGTCCCCTCTATATCAACCCTCTACATCTCCAGTGATGGGTCCCATCTATATCAACCCTCTATATATGCAGTGATGGGTCTCCTCTATATCAACCCTCTATGTCTCCAGTGATGGGTCCCCTCTATATCAACCCTCTATGTCTCCAGTAATGGGTCCCCTCTATATCAACCCTCTGTATATCCAGTGATGGGTCCCCTCTATATCAACCCTCTATATATCCAGTGATGGGTCCCATCTATATCAACCCTTTATGTCTCCAGTAATGGGTCCCCTCTATATCAACCCTCTATGTCTCCAGTAATGGGTCCCCTCTATATCAACCCTCTGTATATCAAGTGATGGGTCCCCTCTATATCAACCCTCTGTATATCCAGTGATGGGTCCCCTCTATATCAACCCTCTGTATATCCAGTGATGGGTCCCCTCTATATCAACCCTCTATATCTCCAGTGATGGGTCCCCTCTATATCAAACTTCTATATATAATTTGATGGTCCCCTCTAGATCAATCATCTGTCTCTACAGTGACGTGTACCCTCCATATCAAACCTCTATATATCATTTGATGGTCCCCTCTATATCAACTCTCTAAATCTCCAGTTATGGGTCCCCTCTATATAACCCTCTATATCTCCAGTGATGGGTCCCCTCTATATCAACCCTCTATATATCCAGTGATGGTCCCCTCTATATCAACCCTCTATATCTCCAGTAATGGGTCCCCTCTATATCAACCCTCTATATCAACCCTCTATATCTCCAGTGATGGGTCCCCTCTATATCAAACCTCTATATATCATTTGATGGTCCTCTCTATATCAACCCTCTATATATCCAGTGATGGGTCCCCTCTATATCAACCCTCTATATCTCCAGTAATGGGTCCCCTCTACATCAACCCTCTATATATCCAATGATGGGTCCCAGTGGAAAGAGGGGAACCGGCCAGGCAGAGACAGCAAGGGCGGTTCGTTGCTCAAGAGCCTTTCCGTTCACCTTCCCACTCCTGGGCCAGACTACACTCAATCATATGACTCACTGAAGAGATGAGTCTTCAGTAAAGACTTAAAGGTTGAGACCGAGTTTGCGTCTCTGACATGGGTAGGCAGACCGTTCCATAAAAATGGAGCTCTATAGGAGAAAGCCCTGCCTCCAGCTGTTTGCTTAGAAATTCTAGGGACAATTAGGAGGCCTGCGTCTTGTGACCGTAGCGTACGTGTAGGTATGTACGGCAGGGACCAAATCAGAGAGATAGGTAGGAGCAAGCCCATGTAATGCTTTGTAGGTTAGCAGTAAAACCTTGAAATCAGCCCTTAGACAGGAGGCCAGTGTAGGGAGGCTAGCACTGGAGTAATATGATCAATTTTTTTGGTTCTAGTCAGGACTCTAGCAGCCGTATTTAGCACTAACTGAAGTTTATTTAGTGCTTTATCCGGGTAGCCGGAAAGTAGAGCATTGCAGTAGTCTAACCTAGAAGTGACAAAAACATGGATACATTTTTCTGCATCATTTTGGACAGAAAGTTTCTGATTTTTGCAATGTTACGTAGATGGAAAAAAGCTGTCCTTGAAATGGTCTTGATATGTTCTTCAAAAGAGAGATCAGGGTCCAGAGTAACGCCGAGGTCCTTCACAGTTTTATTTGAGACGACTGTACAACCATTAAGATTAATTGTCAGATTCAACAGAAGATCTCTTTGTTTCTTGGGACCTAGAACAAGCATCTCTGTTTTGAGATGAGTTTAAAAGTAGAAAGTTTGCAGCCATCCTTATGTCTGAAACACATGCTTCTAGCGAGGGCAATTTTGGGGCTTCACCATGTTTTGTTGAAATGTACAGCTGTGTGTCATCCGAATAGCAGTGAAAGTTAACATTATGTTTTCGAATGACATCCCCAAGAGGTAAAATATATAGTGAAAACAATAGTGGTCCTAAAACTGAACCTTGAGGAACACTGAAATTTACAGTTGATTTGTCAGAGGACAAACCATTCACAGAGACAAACTGATATCTTTCCGACAGATAAGATCTAAACCAGGCCAGAACTTGTCCATGTAGACCAATTTGGGTTTCCAATCTCTCCAAAATAATGTGGTGATCGATGGTATCAAAAGCAGCACTAAGGTCTAGGAGCACGAGGACAGATGCAGAGCCTCGGTCTGATGCCATTAAAAGGTCATTTACCACCTTCACAAGTGCAGTCTCAGTGCTATGATGGGGTCTAAAATCAGACTGAAGCATTTCGCATACATTGTTTGTCTTCAGGAAGGCAGTGAGTTGCTGCGCAACAGCCTTTTCTAAATTTTTTGAGAGGAATGGAAGATTCGATATGGGCCGATAGTTTTTTGTATTTTCTCGGTCAAGGTTTGGCTTTTTCAAGAGAGGCTTTATTACTGCCACTTTTAGTGAGTTTGGTTCACATCCGGTGGATAGAGAGCCGTTTATTATGTTCAACATAGGAGGGCCAAGCACAGGAAGCAGCTCTTTCAGTAGTTTAGTTGGAATAGGGTCCAGTATGCAGCTTGAAGGTTTAGAGGCCATGATTATTTTCATCATTGTGTCAAGAGATATAGTACTAAAACACTTGAGCGTCTCTCTTGATCCTAGGTCCTGGCAGAGTTGTGCAGACTCAGGACAACTGAGCTATATCAACCCTCTATATCTCCAGTGAGTGTTCTGCTCTATATCAACCCTCTATATATCCAGTAATGGGTCCCCTCTATATCAACCCTCTATATATCCAGTGATGGGTCCCCTCTATATTAACTTTCATTATCTCCAGTGATGGGTCCCCTCTATATTAACTTTCAATATCTCCAGTGAAGGGTCCCCTCTATATCAACCCTCTATATCAACCCTCTACATCTCCAGTGATGGGTCCCCTCTATATTAACTTCCATTATCTCCAGTGAAGGGTCCCCTCTATATCTCCAGTGATGGGTCCCCTCTATATAACCATCTACATCTCCAGTGATGGGTCCCCTCTATATCTCCAGTGATGGGTCCCCTCTATATCAACCCTCTATATATCCAGTGATGGTTCCCTCTATATCAACCCTCTATATCTCCAGTGATGGGTCCCCTCTATATAAACCTTCTATATCTCCAGTGTATTTCACCTTTATTTAACCAGGTAGGCTAGTTGAGAACAAGTTCTCATTTGCAACTGCGACCTGGCCAAGATAAAGCAAAGCAGTTTGACACATACAACAACATATGGAATAAACAAACATACAATCAATAATACAGTAGAAAACTCTGTAAACAGCATGTGCAAATGAGGTAGGATAGGAGAGGTAAGACAATATATTGGCCATTGTGGCAAAGTAATTACAATATCGCAATTAAACACTGGAATGGTAGGGTGTGCAGAAGATGAATGTCCAAGTAGAAATACTGGGGTGCAAAGGATCAAGATAAATAAATAAATACAGTACGGGGACGAGGTAGATTGGATGGGCTGTTTACAGATGGGCTATGTACAGGTGCAGTGATAGTGGTCTCTGAGCTGCTTTGACAGCTGGTGCTTAAAGCTAGTGAGGGAGGTAAGAGTCTCCAGCTTCAAAGATTTTTGCAGTTCGTTCCAGTCATTGGCAGCAGAGAACTGGAAGGAGAGGCGGCCAAAGGGGGAATTGGCTTTGGGGGTGACCAGTGAGATATACCTGCTGGAGCGCGTGCTACGGGTGGGTGCTGCTATGGTGACCAGTGAGCTGAGATAAGGCGGGGCTTTACCTAGCAGAGACTTGTAGATGACCTGTAGCCAGTGGGTTTGGCGACGAGTATGAAGCGAGGGCCAGCCAACGAGAGAATACAGGTCGCAGTGGTGGGTAGTGTATGGGGCTTTGGTGACAAAACAGATGACACTGTGATAGACTGCATGCAATTTGTTGAGTAGAGTGTTGGAGGCTATTTAATAGAGGATCGGTAGGATGGTCAGTTTTACGAGAGTATTTTTGGCAGCATGAGTAAAGGATGCTTTGTTGCGAAATAGGAAGCCGATTCTAGATATAATTTTGAATTGGAGATGCTTAATGTGAGTCTGGAAGGAGAGTAGTCTAACCAGACACCTAGGTATTTGTAGTTGTCCACATATTCTCAAGTCAGAACCGTCCAGAGTAGTGATGCTGGACGGGCGGGCAGGTGCAGGCAGTGATCGATTGAATAGCATGCATTTAGTTTTACTTGCATATAAGAGCAGTTGGAGGCCACGGAGGGAGAGATGTATGGCATTGAAGCTCGTCTGGAGGTTAGTTAACACAGTGTCCAAAGAGGGGACAGAAGTATACAGAATGGTGTCATCTGCGTAGAGGTGGATCAGAGAATCACCAGCAGCAAGAGCGACATCATTGTTGTTTCCAGAGAAGAGAGTCGGCCCGAGAATTGAATTGAATATAATTTCATACACTGTATTATATTATACTGTAGCTAGTCTGACGTTGGACTGTAGCATACTGTAATATGGTAGACTGTATTATATTATATTGTAGCTAGCCTGTCATTGGTCATTATGTAATATGGTACACTGTATTATATTATACTGTAGTTATCCTGTCTTTATGTAATATGGTACACTGTATTATATTATACTGTAGTTATCCTGTCATTTGTCTTTATGTAATATGGTACACTGTATTATATTATACTGTAGTTATCCTGTCATTGGTCTTTATGTAATATGGTACACTGTATTATATTATACTGTATTATATTATACTGTAGGTATCCTGTCATTATGTAATATGGTACACTGTATTATACTATACTGTAGTTATCCTGTCATTGGTCTTTATGTAATATGGTACACTGTATTATATTATACTGTATTATATTATACTGTGGTTATCCTGTCATTGGTCTTTATGTAATATGGTACACTGTATTATATTATACTGATGCTATCCTGTCATTGGTCTTTATGTAATATGGTACACTGTATTATATTATACTGTATTATATTATACTGTAGTTATCCTGTCATTGAGATTTTTAAAATGCTAGCCTTTTTCAAGAGTGCACTGGCCAAGATAGGCACCACCAAGCCATTACAAAATTGACAGACAAACAACATGAAAAACCACAAGTAATCTGGTGAAAACCATAGAATTCACAAGAGTATAACAAAATCAAAAACAGCAAATTAAAAACATTGACAGGTCAGGGAATCAGTCTCAAGATCATTCATCAGTGATTTAAAAATACCAATCAGGACAAGTTCTTCCAGTTTAAAAGTGTTTTCTAAGGCGTTCCAAGACAATGGCGCAGAGTACATAAAAGCCCTTTTACCATATTCAGTTCATACATGTTGATGAAAATACAAGTGTTATGCATGGAACTTTAGATCAACTTCTCCTTAAACATCTGACAACATGCAGACTTTCTCCATCAAGACAACACTTACAGTTTATGATTCAGAAGGTCTAAAATCAATGTAAGTCTCATTGAGGGTGAATACATTTTTATTAATACAGTATAGGACATCACACAGGTATGCCAACTACAATATATATCCCATAGAACAAATAGGCTGTGTTTAGAAAGGTAGCTGTTATGTTAGACTTAAGCACAACTTTTGACATTATCGATCATAACAGAACACAGAGGGTTTTATTTATTAGAAGCCTCTCTAACATAATCCAGGTAGAATCAGGAATTCTCCAGGGCAGCTGTTTAGGCCCCTTACTTTATTCAATCTTTACTAACGACATGCCACTGGCTTTGGGTAAAGACAAATTTTCAAAATTTTCTTTATCACATGTGCTGAATACAACAGGCTGTGAACCTTACCGTGAAATGCTTACTTACAAGTCCTTAACTTCTTAAGGTATAGGGGGCGCTTGCGTCCCACTTGGCCAAAAGCCAGGGAAAATGCAGCACGGCAAATTCAAAATAAAATGATGTAAAAATCTAACTTTCATTAAATCACACATGTAAGATACTAAATTAAAGCTACACTCATTGTGAATCCAGCCAACATTACCGACGACAGTTTCCAGTTCAGAGCTTCCGGCGACAGTTCCCAGTCCAGAGCTTCCGGCGACGTTTCACAGTCCGGAACCTCTAACGACGGGCCACTGTCTGGAACCTCCAATGACAGTCCACAGTCCGGAACCTCCAACGACGGGCCACAGTCCGGAACCTCCAACGACGGGCCACAGTCCACTAATTGCTGCACTGCTGCAATGTAGAAAATAGTACAAAATAAAGAAAAACCCTTGAATGAGTAGGTGTGTCCAAACTTTTTACTGGTACTGTACATGTATTAATTACATCGACTAACCTGAAGTCCTGCACATTGACTCGGTACCGGTTACCCCTGTATATAGGCTCGTTATTGCTATTTTATTTAGTTTATTTAGTAAATATTTTCTTGACTCTATTTCTTGAACTGCATTGTTGATTAACTTCTTAACATCTCATGGTATAGGGGACGCTTGCGTCCCACTTGGCCAAAAGCCAGGGAAAATGCAGCGCGGCAAATTCAAATAAAATGATATAAAAATCTAACTTTCATTAAATCACACATGTAAGATACTAAAAACCCTAGACAATACAAAAACTAGCATACCCACCCTCGTCACACCCTGACCTAACCAAAATATAAAGAAAACAGAGATATCTAAGGTCAGAGCGTGACAGTCATTCACAAAGTAGATGTCCTAACCAACTTGCCAAAACTACAGTGTGTCAACAATACATGAAAAATGTGTTTTAATGACTACAACCTAAGTGTGTGTAAACTTCTGACTTCAACTGTGTGTATAAATATATATATATATATATATATATATATATATATATATATATATATATATATATATATATATGTATCTCAAAAAGTTTTACTTCAGCACACTATTCCAGACCAGTCTGCACATTTTAACGTTGGAATGGTGTTTCTAGCTTAAACGGAGTAAGAGGAGTAGTGTGCAGAAGAATCATAGTAAGTATGATAACGATTTAAAGTCTGGAGTGTGGCTTTGCAAGTCCCATCGAATAAGAAGTATAATGAAGATTTAAAATCTGGACTTTGGCTTCACAAGTCCCACCTAATCAGACGAAAGTTTATGTAAACAAAAAGGGAGTAACGTAGACATCTATGGGTCTTTAGTGATGTCCAGCTAACCTTTTGGTACAGGATGCAGTGATGAGGATCAAATCTGTGGCCTGTAACCAAACGAAGAGCACTATGGTAGATGGCATTCAAAGGTTTATGAGTAGTTGGACATTTAACAAGGATTCAACAATCTTAGCTAGATAAGGAAGCCTTGCAATGGGGCCATACTTATTTGTTATAAACCTAGTTAAATAAAGCTTCAATAAAAATAATTTATATCAAATTAAATCAAAGTTTATTGGTTATATATCATACGTACACTGCTTCCTTCACAATAGTGTGCTCTCCTCTCCTATCTGCTTCCTTCACAATAGTGTGCTTTCCTCTCCTCTCTGCTTCCTTCACAATAGTGTGCTCACTGTGATTATTATTGTCTGACTCGGCTGGTCATCTATGAACGTTAGAATATCTTGGCCATACTCTGGACTGGCCACCTCTTAGAGCCTGGTTCCACTCTAGGTTTCTTCCTAGGTTCTAGCCTTTCGAGGGAGTTTTTCCTAGCCACCATGCTTCTACATCTGCATTGCTTGCTGTTTGGGGTTTTAGGCGAGGTTTCTGTACAGCACTTTGTGACATCGGCTGATGTAAAAAGGGTTTTATAAAGACATTTGATTGATTGATTAATGAACCACTCAGGTGCCACCTCCTCTTCCCTCCTCCCTGTTGAACCACTGCTCCACCCAGCTCGATCTAGCACTATCCAGTCCTAACCTCATTATGTCAGAGCAAACAGCTGGTGCTAGTCAGAGATCCTCTCAGCTTGAATATCACAGAGACAATTAAAGCTTGAATAAATCTGTCCTGGAATCAGATCTGCTGGAAGTGGGATAATTTAATGACTTTAGTGCAGACAGACAAAGGGTTAATGTTTAATTCATTGTGCCAAGTCCTCAGCCCTCCCACGTCCCTCCTCTCCCTCCCTCCTCTGCTCTGCTCTGTGATGTGGTTGAGTACTGGGTCATATGCCAGTGGCATGTCAATGAATGTAGAAAAGCCAAGCCGAGTTGCAAAGTAGTGATGGAATATAGCTAGCGCTGTAATTATAATATTCATGAGCATGTCCGTGGCTATCCTCCCCACTCCTCCTCCACATTTCCTCTCCTCTCTTCACCTCTCCTCTCCTCCCCTCTTTTCAGCTCTCCCCCTCTCTTCACCTCTCCCCCTCTCCTCTCTCCCCCTCTCCTCTCCTCTCTTCACCTCTCCACCTCTCCTCTCTTCACCTCTCCACCTCTCCTCTCCTCTCTTCACCTCTCCACCTCTCCTCTCTTCACCTCTCCCCCTCCCCTCTCTTCACCTTTCCTCTCCTCTCTTTACTTCTCCCCCTCTCCTCCCCTCTCTTCATCTCTACCCTCCTCTCTTCACCTCTCCTCTCCTCTACCCTCCTCTCCTCTCTTCACCTCACCTCTACCCTCCTCTCCTCTCTTCACCTTACCCTCCTCTCCTCTCTTTTCCTCTCCTCTCCTCTCCTCTCTTCACCTCTACCCTCCTCTCCTCTCTTCACCTATCCTTTCCCCCCTCTCTTTTCCTCTCCTCTCCTCTCTTCTCCTCTCCTTTCCTCTCTTCATCTCTACCCTCCTCTCCTCTTCACCTCTCCTCTCCTCTCTTCACCTCTCCTCTCCCCTCTTCACCTCTACCCTCCTCTCCTCTCTTCACCTCTCCTCTCCTCTCTTCACCTCTCCTCTCTTCACCTCTCCTCTCCTCTCCTCTCTATAGAGGTGACTGATCCACTCGTCTGTCTCACAAGTTGTTGGTTCCAGTGAAGATGAATACTCCAGTATTACAGGACTCAGTTAGACCCAGCTGCCAGATCCACCTTTCCCTCTCTAGAGAATATTACATTTAAACAGCAATGTCCAAACCAATTCAATTTCAGTTGATCATTCTACAAAAGCACAAAATATGCATCTGTCAGATTTTCCCTAGGAGAGGTGGGTGTGGAGTCAGGCGCAGGAGAGTAAGAATTGCAAGAAGGGCGTTTTATTACAAGTCCATCAACAGAACAGGCACAAGACCACAACAGCAGCCACAAAAAAACAGGAACGCAGTCCAGTCGAACACGGAGGAAAACACTCCTCTGACTAAACTAACGTGCGGGAAAACAGTCCCGTGAAAACACCTGTTTAACAGAAAAAACAAAATGCAACCCATACCAATGACAGATACACAAATCAAATCAAATCACATTTTTGTGTTGGCAGCAGCCACTCAATGTTAGTGGTGGCTGTTTAAGTCTGGTGGCCTTGAGATAGAAGCTGTTTTTCAGTATCTCGGTCCCAGCTTTGATGCACCTGTACTGACCTCACCTTCTGGATGATAGCGAGGTGAACAGGCAGTGGCTCGGGTGGTTGTTGTCCTTGATGATCTTTATGGCCTTCCTGTGACATCGGGTGGTGTAGGTGTCCTGGAGGGCAGGTAGTTTGCCCCCGGTGATGCGCTGTGCAGACCTCACTACCCTCTGGAGAGCCTTACGGTTGTGGGCGGAGCAGTTGCCGTACCAGGCGGTGATACAGCCCGACAGGATGCTCTCGATTGTGCATCTGCAGAAGTTTGTGAGTGCTTTTGGTGACAAGACGAATTTCTTCAGCCTCCTGAGGTTGAAGAGGCGCTGCTGCGCCTTCTTCACGATGCTGTCTGTGTGGGTGGACCAATTCAGTTTGTCTGTGATGTGTACGCCGAGAAATTTAAAACAATCCCGCACAAAACCTAGCGGATAGGGCGAGACTAAATACCCCACTGATTAACCTAAACTCGACACAGGTGAACACAAGACAGACAAAACCAAACTAAAAAGAAAAGGGATCGGTGGCAGCTAGAAGACCAGCGATGACGACCGCCGAGCGCCACCCGAACAGGGAGAGGAGCCACCTTCGGTGGAAGTCGTGACAGCATCAGGGTTTTTGGAAACTTTTTATGGTGGAAAATGTATGTAATTTTCATAATAATGGGGGTTGTTAGCAGATTGTATGGTTGGTGAGAGGAGAGCTGCAGTTCAACTTAATGGCACCAACCTGGACTGCATACTGGTATAGAGAGACACAGACCAGGAGGATAGTACATGTACATTTGACATATCATTTGGATATAGTGGTGTTTGAGGACAGTAACAGGGAATATGTTTCTAGAATGTTATTTGTTCCCCGTGTGTTCCCTGTGCACTGAGCAAACAGCTCCTTAAACAGCCAAACTCACAGAGAGAGCATATGATCTAGAGGACCAGGGCAGAGAAGAGCCCTAACCCCCAACAATGCAAACATCAGATGCCTGTTATCACCCTCTCACATGCTTGCTGAGCAAAGTTTAAGCTGATTCAGTGACAAGTGTGTTTCAGCATTCAGCCCTAATCTGTGCTTGGATGGACTGGTAATACTACAGAGGACCAGGGCTAGAATTAACACCATTAGAAAGATAGTGCGGTGTTTCCACTGGCTGGGCTGTGTAACTGCTGAATGGGGACAGAACCATCTTAACAACAGCGAGAGGAGATGGGTGGTGTGTATATGATCCCTGGTTCTGCTGAATGGGGACAGAACCATCTTAACTACAGCGAGAGGAGATGGGTGGTGTGTATATGATCCCTGGTTCTGCTGAATGGGGACAGAACCATCTTAACAACAGTGAGAGGAGATGGGTGGTGTGTATATGATCCCTGGTTCTACTGAATGGGGACATAACCATCTTAACTACAGTGAGAGGAGATGGGTGGTGTGTATATGATCCCTGGTTCTACTGTATTCTGTCAGATTCCATTGAAGGAATGTGAAATATGTGTATTATGTCCACATAACAGCTTCTGTTTGAATGCTGGCATTAGACTCAGCCGTTGGCAAAGGAAGACAAACATATTGTGATCTCATCTAATCTGTTTGACAGAGAAACAGCAAATCCCACAATGTGTTGAGAGGTTGAGACAATATTATCCGTCTCAATATGAGAGGCTTTGAGAGATTCATTCCACCAGACACTGTTACCATGCAGGGTTAGTTACTAACAGGAGACAATAGACTGTGAAGTATAGAGGACAGGACAGAATAGGACATGACTCTAGTATTCAGACAATAGGACAGTCATCTCATCTGTAAAGCAGAGAGAAGGGTCATCTCTGTATTATATAGACAATAGGACAGTCATATGCTCCATAAACCAATCAATAACCTGGACCCAGAACCCAGCTTTTTGAGTTACGATGTTAAATCAACACTTCAACTATCGCTCAGTTGGCAATCAGTGGTTTCTAGTGCTCTGATATCTATAGTTGACATGGAGTGGTATCTAGTGGTCTGATATCTATAGTTGACATGAGGTGGTATCTAGTGGTCAGATATTCTAGTGGTCTGATGTTCTAGAGGTCTGAAATCTATGGTTGACATGGAGTGGTATCTAGTGGTCTGATATTCTAGTGGTCTGATATCTATGGTTGACATGGAGTGGTATCTAGTAGTCAGATATTCTAGTGGTCTGATATCTATAGTTGACATGGAGTGGTATCTAGTAGTCTGATATTCTAGTGGTCTGATGTTCTAGAGGTCTGAAATATATGGTTGACATGGAGTGGTATCTAGTGGTCAGATATTCTAGTGGTCTGACATCTATGGTTGACATGGAGTGGTATCTAGTGGTCTGATATCTATGGTTGACATTAAGTGGTATCTAGTGGTCTGATATCTATAGTTGACATGGAGTGGTATCCAGTGGTCTGATATCTATAGTTGACATGGAGTGGTATCTAGTGGTCTGATAACTATAGTTGACATGAGGTGGTATCTAGTGGTCAGATATTCTAGTGGTCTGATGTTCTAGAGGTCTGAAATCTAAGGTTGACATGGAGTGGTATCTAGTGGTCTGATACTCTAGTGGTCTGATATCTATAGTTGACATGGAATGGTATCTAGTGGTCTGATATCTATAGTTGACATGAGGTGGTATCTAGTGGTCTGATATTCTAGTGGTCTGATATCTATGGTTGACATGGAGTGGTATCTAGTAGTCAGATATTCTAGTGGTCTGATATCTATAGTTGACATGGAGTGGTATCTAGTAGTCTGATATTCTAGTGGTCTGATGTTCTAGAGGTCTGAAATATATGGTTGACATGGAGTGGTATCTAGTGGTCAGATATTCTAGTGGTCTGACATCTATGGTTGACATGGAGTGGTATCTAGTGGTCTGATATCTATAGTTGACATGAGGTGGTATCTAGTGGTCTGATATTCTAGTGGTCTGATATCTATGGTTGACATGGAGTGGTATCTAGTGGTCTGAAATCTATGGTTGACATGGAGTGGTATCTAGTGGTCTGATATTCTAGTGGTCTGATATCTATAGTTGACATGGAATGGTATCTAGTGGTCTGATATCTATAGTTGACATGAGGTGGTATCTAGTGGTCTGATATTCTAGTGGTCTGATATCTATGGTTGACATGGAGTGGTATCTCGAGGTCTGATATTCTAGTGGTCTGATGTTCTAGAGGTCTGAAATCTATGGTTGACATGGAGTGGTATCTAGTGGTCTGATATTCTAGTGGTCTGATATCTATGGTTGACATGGAGTGGTATCTAGTAGTATTCTAGTGGTCTGATATTATAGTTGACATGGAGTGGTATCTGATGTGGTCTGATGTTCTAGAGGTCTGAAATATATGGTTGACATGGAGTGGTATCTAGTGGTAAGATATTCTAGTGGTCTGACATCTATGGTTGACATGGAGTGGTATCTAGTGGTCTGATATCTATGGTTGACATTAAGTGGTATCTAGTGGTCTGATATCTATAGTTGACATGGAGTGGTATCCAGTGGTCTGATATCTATAGTTGACATGGAGTGGTATCTTGTTGTCTGATAACT
This sequence comes from Oncorhynchus clarkii lewisi, assembly GCF_045791955.1. Taxonomy (NCBI): domain Eukaryota; kingdom Metazoa; phylum Chordata; class Actinopteri; order Salmoniformes; family Salmonidae; genus Oncorhynchus; species Oncorhynchus clarkii. Next base: position 38,260 of record NW_027257931.1, on the reverse strand, counting down.
ATAGTTGACATGAGGTGGTATCTAGTGGTCAGATATTCTAGTGGTCTGATGTTCTAGAGGTCTGAAATCTAAGGTTGACATGGAGTGGTATCTAGTGGTCTGATACTCTAGTGGTCTGATATCTATAGTTGACATGGAATGGTATCTAGTGGTCTGATATCTATAGTTGACATGGAATGGTATCTAGTGGTCTGATATCTATAGTTGACATGAGGTGGTATCTAGTGGTCTGATATTCTAGTGGTCTGATATCTATGGTTGACATGGAGTGGTATCTAGTGGTCTGAAATCTATGTTTGACATGGAGTGGTATCTCGTGGTCTGATATTCTAGTGGTCTGATGTTCTAGAGGTCTGAAATCTATGGTTGACATGGAGTGGTATCTAGTGGTCTGATATTCTAGTGGTCTGATGTTCTAGAGGTCTGAAATATATGGTTGACATGGAGTGGTATTTAGTGGTCTGATATTCAAGTTGTCTGATATCTATGGTTGACATGGAATGGTATCTAGTGGTCTGAAATCTATGGTTGACATGGAGTGGTATCTCGTGGTCTGATATTCTAGTGGTCTGATGTTCTAGAGGTCTGAAATCTATGGTTGACATGGAGTGGTATCTAGTGGTCTGATATTCTAGTGGTCTGATGTTCTAGAGGTCTGAAATATATGGTTGACATGGAGTGGTATCTAGTGGTCTGATAATCTAGTGGTCTGATATCTATGGTTGACATGGAGTGGTATCTAGTGGTCTGATATCTATGGTTGACATGGAGTGGTATCTAGTAGTCAGATATTCTAGTGGTCTGATATCTATAGTTGACATGGAGTGGTATCTAGTGGGCAGATATTCTGGTGGTCTGATATCCATAGATGACATGGAGTGGTATCAAGTGGTCTGATTTTCTAGTGGTCTGATATCTATAGATGACATGGAGTGGTATCTAGTGGTCTGATATTCTAGTAGTCTGATATCTATAGTTGACATGGAATGGTATCTAGTGGTCTGATATCTATTGTTGACATGGAGTGGTATGTCATGGTCTGATATTCTAGTGGTCTGATATCTATAGTTGTCATGCAGTGGTATCTAGTGGTCTGATATCTATAGTTGACATGGAGTGGTATCTAGTGGTCTGATATCTATAGTTGACATGGAGTGGTATCTAGTGGTCTGATATCTATGGTTGACATGTAGTGGTATTTAGTGGTCTGATATTGTAGAGGTCTGATATCTTTAGTTGACATGGAGTGGTATCTAGTGGTCTGATATTCTAGCGGTCTGATATCTATGGTTGACATGGAGTGGTTTGAATGCATTGTGGAGAGAATAACTGTAAACTGTTTGTAATCAGCCATATTCCCAGTCATATTTCTATGGTTCAATAAGGTGGTTTGCGCTTTCAGCTTGGTGCAAAAGCCGCAAACTATCCACGGTTTCTGGTTTGGGTAGGTACAACATCTCCTATGCACTTCTTTATAAACTCACTCACTGAATCAGCGTATAAATCAATATTATTCTCTGAGGCTACCCGGAACATGTCCCATTCCGCGCGACCAAAACAATCTTGAAGCATGAATTCCGATTCGTCAGACCAGCATTGAATACACACATCCTGTATGAGTTTCTACCTATAGGAAGGAGGAGCAAAATTCAGTCATGGTTAGATTTTCTGAGAGGAAGGCGGGGGAGGGCCTTGTATGCATTGCGGAAGTTACAGTAGCAGCGATCCAGTGTTTTGCCAGCGCAAATACTACAACAATATGCTGATAGAATTAGGTAGCCTTGTTCTCAAATTTACTTTGTTAACCTTTTGGGGTAGAGTGCAGCATTTTCGGATGAATTGCGTGCCCAAACTGAACTGCCTCTTACTCTGTCCCAGATGCTAATACATGCATAGTATTGGATAGAAAACACTCTGAAGTTTCTAAAACTGTTTGAATGATGTCTGTGAGTATAACAGAACTCATATGGCAGGCAAAACCCTGAGAAGAAATCCAAACAGGAAGTGAGAAGTCAAATTTCAAAACAGTGCCTATTTAAATCCCTGATAGTTATGGATGTGCTTGCACTTCCTAGGGCTTCCACTAGATGTCACTGTCTTTAGAACCTGTTTTGAGGATTCTACTATAAAGGAGGGGCTCATAGGAGCTATTTGGGTGAGTGGTCTGGCAGAGAGCCTCGGTCTAATGACGCGCGCTCCCGAGAGAGTTAGCTCCCGTTCCAATGCTTTTCTTCAGACAATTACATTTTTCAATGAAAAATCTGACACAGCGTTTAAATAGAGGATAAGTCTATTTTTAATTCTGTGAATAACACTTGCATCTTTTATCAATGTTTATTATGAGTATTTCTGTGAAAATCACCAGATGTTTTGGAATCAAAACATTACTGCACGTAAGGCACCAATGTAAACTGAGATTTTTGGATATAAATATGCACATTATCAAACAAAACATACATGTATTGTGTAACATGATGTCCTATGAGTGTCATCTGATGAAGATCATCAAAGGTTAGTGATACATTTTTATCTCTCTTTCTGCTTTTGTGACTCCTATCTTTGGAAAAATGGCTGTGTTTTTTCAACTTGGCGGTGATCTAACAATCATATGTTGTGCTTTAGCTGTAAATCTTAATCTTAATGGTTGTACAGTCGTCTCAAATAAAACTGTGAAGGACCTCGGCGTTACTCTGGACCCTGATCTCTCTTTTGAAGAACATATCAAGAACATTTCAAGGACAGTTTTTTTCCATCTACGTAACATTGCAAAAATCTGAAACATTCTTTCCAAAAATGATGCAGAAAAATTAATCCATGCTTTTGTCACTTCTAGGTTAGACTACTGCAATGCTCTCCTTTCCGGCTACCCGGATAAAGCACTAAATAAACTTCAGTTAGTGCTAAATACGGCTGCTATAATCCTGACTAGAACCAAACAATTTGATCATATTACTCCAGTGCTAGCCTCCCTACACTGGCTTCCTGTCAAAGCAAGGGCTGATTTCAAGGTTTTACTGCTAACCTACAAAGCATTACATGGGCTTGCTTCTACCTATCTCTCTGATTTGGTCCTGCCGTACATACCTACATGTACGCTACGGTCACAAGACGCAGGCCTCCTAATTGTCCCTAGAATTTCTAAGCAAACAGCTGGAGGCAGGGCTTTCTCCTATAGAGCTCCATTTTTATGGAACGGTCTGCCTACCCATGTCAGAGACGCAAACTCGGTCTCAACCTTTAAGTCTTTACTGAAGACTCATCTCTTCAGTGGGTCATATGATTGAGTGTAGTCTGGCCCAGGAGTGTGAAGGTGAACGGAAAGGCTCTGGAGCAACGAACCGCCCTTGCTGTCTCTGCCTGGCCGGTTCCCCTCTTTCCACTGGGATTCTCTGCCTCTAACCCTATTACAGGGGCTGAGTCACTGGCTTACTGGGGCTCTCTCATGCCTTCACCTGAGTGGGTTGATTCACTGATGTGGTCATCCTGTCTGGGTTGGCGCCCCCCCTTGGGTTGTGCCATGGCGGAGATCTTTGTGGGCTATACTCGGCCTTGTCTCAGGATGGTAAGTTGGTGGTTGAAGATATCCCTCTAGTGGTGTGGGTGCTGTGCTTTGGCAAAGTGGGTGGGGTTATATCCTTCCTGTTTGGCCCTGTCCGGGGGTGTCCTCGGATGGGGCCACAGTGTCTCCTGACCCCTCCTGTCTCAGCCTCCAGTATTTATGCTGCAGTAGTGTATGTGTCGGGGGGCTAGGGTCAGTTTGTTATATCTGGAGTACTTCTCCTGTCCTATTCGGTGTCCTGTGTGAATCTAAGTGTGTGTTCTCTAATTCTCTCCTTCTCTCTTTCTTTTTCTCTCTCGGAGGACCTGAGCACTAGGACCATGCCCCAGGACTACCTGACAAGATGACTCCTTGCTGTCCCCAGTCCACCTGGCCGTGCTGCTGCTCCAGTTTCAACTGACCTGAGCCCTAGGACCATGCCCCAGGAATACCTAACATGATGACTCCTTGCTGTCCCCAGTCCACCTGACCGTGCTGCTGCTCCAGTTTCAACTGTTCTTCCTTATTATTATTCGACCATGCTGGTCATTTATGAACATTTGAACATCTTGGCCATGTTCTGTTATAATCTCCACCCGGCACAGCCAGAAGAGGACTGGCCACCCCGCATGGCCTGGTTCCTCTCTAGGTTTCTTCCTAGGTTTTGGCCTTTCTAGGGAGTTTTTCCTAGCCACCGTGCTTCTATACCTGCATTGCTTGCTGTTTGGCTTTTAGGCTGGGTTTCTGTACAGCACTTTGAGACATCAGCTGATGTACGAAGGGCTATATAAATACATTTGATTTGATTTTGATTTAAAGCATTTTTTTAAATCGGACACAATGGGTAGATTAACAAGATGTTTATCTTTCATTTGCTGTATTGGACTTGTTAATGTGTGAAAGTTACATATTTCCCCAAAATATTTTTGAATATCGCGCGCTGCCTTTTCAGTGGAAGGTTGTCGAGGTGTTCCGCTAACGGAACCCCTGCGTGCGCTGGAAAGGTTAACACAAAATCCGGGGAGTGGCCAGCTGAGTATATGACTGTATCATCTACATATAACTGGATGAGAGAGCTTCCTACTACCTAGGATCAAGCCTTGGGGTGCTCCCTTGGGGACAGGCAGTGGCTAAGACAGCAGATGTTCTGACTTTATACACTGCACTCTTTGGGAGAGGTAGTTAGCAAACAAGGCCAAAGTCCCCTCTGAGACAGCAACACACCTTAGCTGGCCCACAAGTATGGAATGGTCTACTGTATCGAAAGCTTTGGCCAAGTTAATTAAAATAGCAGTACAGGCAACGGTGACATCATTTACGAGATAATACTATCAACATCAAGAAAGCCGGTCAGTTGATTATTGACACGTTTTTACAACACTTTTGATCAACAGGGCAAAATAGAAATTGGCCTATAACATTTACGATCAGCTTGATCTCCCCCTTTAAATAAAGAATGCCCCCCCCCAACAGTGTTAGTATGGTGCCTCTCACCTGCCCCCCCAACACAGTGTTGCCCTCCTCCCCCTCCCTCCCCTCTCACTGCATGTTGCTGGTTCTAAACAGATCCCTCCCTGGGTGGCAATGCTGTTGCTACCTTATTGAGCAAGATGCAGGCCAGTCCTCCTGGGTCTCCCCTCCTCCTCTCTTTCCTCCTCTCTTCTCTCTTCTCTCTCTCCTCTCCCCCTCATCCCCTCTCTCCTCCTAGCTTTTCTCTTTCCTTTCATCCCCTCCTCCTCCCCTCTCTCCTCCTTTCTTCCCTCTCTGTTCTCCTCCCCCCTCCTCCCCTCTCTGCTCCTCTCTTCTCTCTCCTCTCATACCCTCCTCATCCCCTCTCTCCTCTCCTCTCCTCTCTCCTCCTCCATTCTCCCTCTCTTCTCCCTCTTCTTTCCTCTCTTCCCTCTCTGGCTCGTCAATAAAATATACAAGCAGCCTAATTACAGCCACAGTGTCAGATTCGATGTATTTTCTTTGTAGCAGGAGAAATCCCCACAGAAAGCTTTTCAATGTAGGTAGTCTCATAGAGAACAATGCTGTCCCTCCAGACCAGTGCAACAGCAGCACAAAGGACCATTATAAATGATGATTCATATTTCATATGTTCCCAAATGTTTGGTGCAAGTTACAAATGGATGGATGGTGCAGTATTTATGCTATGCAACAAACAGACTATCCATTAGTAATATGTGTTGAGTGAAGAGAAACATATTCCGTTGTTTATATCCATTTGTTGTCAGACTGCATGTTGGCTTTCAGGATACCAAGAGGAGGAAGAGGAGAGGAGGAGGAATGTCTGTGGAGCCTGGCTCAGCTGGAGAGGGAGTGGGAAACTGATGCTAACCCTAACCCTAAACTTAACTCTAACTGTTGATCACACAACCTTAACCCTTACTCTTCATCACTAACCCTAACTGTTGATCACATAGCCACATGCTGTAGCAGTCTGCTTTCTGGTGAGTTCCTGTTTCTCACTGTTCACATAACAATGTGCATTCTACTCATCTCTTTACTCAGGCATATGAATCCAGTGGGACATTTAAAACACAATACACAAAACAACTCTCCAAGTTCCTAGTGAAATAATTTTTGTCGCCCAATGTTTTGTTGTTGTGAAAGACATGCAAATACTACGTAAACCAGTCCAGAGCTGAGAGGCTGTTTTCTCCTATATCACTACTGAAAGCAACAGTAAAACATGAAGAGACCTGTAGAGGACCACATGTACAACACGGTCATTGGTGAAATAATAAACACGTGGAGGCAGAGAGAGACCTGGATGTAACATTAAACTAAATGACAATTAGTTTGTGTTGACTCCAGCCCTACAATCAGTACACCATCATTAGAGCACAGAGCAGTTCAGGAGGCTGCAAACAAAACCAGGATGTTAGTGTGACATTCTAACATGGCAGGAATAAGGTGACGATTAATAGTTACAAAATGAAGCTTGTTTACCTCTGGTTATATGCATATTAGATGACGTGGTAGAACTTTAAAATAAAAACTATTACAACGTTGCAATGTGCAGAGAAGCATATCATAATGACTACATACAGGAACATAAGCTAAAAGTTTTACACAATTTATAGAACATGCAGCGACGGTATTCGCGGTGTAATTGAAATAGGAATTTGCATGGGCATGAATAACTTAGTACGCACAACACAAGTTCCTACCACCGTAGGCACCAATCAAAATTAATTATTTCTATTGTTAATTTTTCATGGGCCCAATCCGAGACTGACAAAATGCATTAGCCACTTAGCAACCATTGCATTTTTAATTGCAAGCTGTTCTGCAGGAAAACAAAATAACATCTGAAAGACAACACCACAGCTGATGTGGAAACGTTCAGAGGTTCTTATCCTGGAACAACTGACCTCCATGTCACTACCACTAAACATCAGACTCACTGGGAGGGTTAGGGTTAGGGTCTGGAAAACAACGCCACAGCTGATGTGAAAACGTTCAGAGGATCCTATCCTGGAACAACTGACCTCCATGTCACTACCACTAAACATCAGACTCACTGGGAGGGTTAGGGTTAGGGTCTGGAAAACAACACCGCAGCTGATGGGGAAACGTTCAGAGGTCCCTATCCTGGAACAACTGACCTCCATGTCACTACCACTAAACATCAGACTCACTGGGAGGGTTAGGGTTAGGGTCTGGAAAACAACACCACAGCTGATGGGGAAACGTTCAGAGGTTCCTATCCTGGAACAACTGACCTCCATGTCACTACCACTAAACATCAGACTCACTGGAAGGGTTAGGGTTAGGGTCTGGAAAACAACGCCACAGCTGATGTGGAAACGTTCAGAGGTTCCTATCCTGGAACAACTGACCTCCATGTCACTACCACTAAACATCAGACTCACTGGAAGGGTTAGGGTTAGGGTCTGGAAAACAACAACACAGCTGATGGGGAAACGTTCAGAGGTCCCTATCCTGGAACAACTGACCTCCATGTCACTACCACTAAACATCAGACTCACTGGGAGGGTTAGGGTTAGGGTCTGGAAAACAACGCCACAGCTGATTGGGAAACGTTCAGAGGTCCCTATCCTGGAACAACTGACCTCCATGTCACTACCACTAAACATCAGACTCACTGGGAGGGTTAGGGTTAGGTTCTGGAAAACAACACCACAGCTGATGTGGAAACGTTCAGAGGATCCTTTCTGGAACAACTGACCTCCATGTCACTACCACTAAACATCAGACTCACTGGGAGGGTTAGGGTTAGGGTCTGGAAAACAACACCACAGCTGATGGGGAAACGTTCAGAGGATCCTATCCTGGAACAACTGACCTCCATGTCACTACCACTAAACATCAGACTCACTGGGAGGGTTAGGGTTAGGGTCTGGAAAACAACACCACAGCTGATGTGGAAACGTTCAGAGGATCCTTTCTGGAACAACTGACCTCCATGTCACTACCACTAAACATCAGACTCACTGGGAGGGTTAGGGTTAGGGTCTGGAAAACAACACCACAGCTGATGGGGAAACGTTCAGAGGTCCCTATCCTGGAACAACTGACCTCCATGTCACTACCACTAAACATCAGACTCACTGGGAGGGTTAGGGTTAGGGTCTGGAAAACAACACCACAGCTGATGGGGAAACGTTCAGAGGTCCCTATCCTGGAACAACTGACCTCCATGTCACTACCACTAAACATCAGACTCACTGGGAGGGTTAGGGTTAGGGTCTGGAAAACAACACCACAGCTGATGGGGAAACGTTCAGAGGTCCCTATCCTGGAACAACTGACCTCCATGTCACTACCACTAAACATCAGACTCACTGGGAGGGTTAGGGTTAGGGTCTGGAAAACAACACCACAGCTGATGGGGAAACGTTCAGAGGTTCCTATTTTTTCTGTTCTTTTACTTTTTGAAATGAAAAGAGAAATTAGGAAAACATATATTTGCTTTGATTTCATACAGTCTTTCTCTAATTCGAACTATTGTAGTCATAGATTATTAAATATAATAATGGATTAGGGTTAACTATTGTAGTCATAGATTATTAAACATAATAATGGATTAGGGTTAACTATTGTAGTCATGGATTATTAAACATAATAATGGATTAGGGTTAACTATTGTAGTCATGGATTATTAAACATAATAATGGATTAGGGTTAACTATTGTAGTCATAGATTATTAAACATAATAATGGGTTAGGGTTAACTATTGTAGTCATAGATTATTAAACATAATAATGGATTAGGGTTAACTATTGTAGTCATAGATTATTAAACATAATAATGGGTTAGGGTTAACTATTGTAGTCATAGATTATTAAACATAATAATGGATTAGGGTTAACTATTGTAGTCATAGATTATTAAACATAATCATGGATTAGGGTTAACTATTGTAGTCATAGATTATTAAACATAATAATGGATTAGGGTTAACTATTGTAGTCATAGATTATTCAACATAATAATGGATTAGGGTTAACTATTGTAGTCATAGATTATTAAACATAAACATATTTTAAGGTTAACTATTGTAGGATTCATAAATTATAAAACATAAAAATGTAACTATTGTAAGCATCATAAATGACCAAACATACTAATGCAAATATTAGAGTCATCATAGATGATCAGTCACTCTAATTGTAATTATTGTAGTCATCATAGTGATCAAATATTATAATTAATGAAGTTAATTTAACTAATGTAGTCATTATAGATTATCAAAAATAATAATGAATGAAATACTCTACCGGTTAAAAGTTTTAGAACACCTACTCATTAAAGGGTTTTTCTTAGTTTTACTATTTTCTACGTTGTAAAATAATAATGAAGACATCAAACTATGACATAACACATATGGAATCATGTAGTAACCAAAAAAGTGTTAAACAAATCAAAATATATTTGAGATTATTCAAATAACCACCCTTTGGCATGATGACAGATTTGCACACTCTTGGCATTCTTTCAACCAGCTTCATGAGATAGTCACATGGAATGCATTTCAATTAACAGGTGTGCCTTCTTCAAAGTTAATTTGTGGAATTTCGTACCTTCTTTTTTATTTATTCTATTTTATTTACCTTTATTTAACCAGGTAGGCAAGTTGAGAAGTTCTCATTTACAATTGCGACCTGGCCAAGATAAAGCAAAGCAGTTCGACACATACAATGACACAGAGTTACACATGGAGTAAAACAAACATACAGTCAATAATACAGTATAAACAAGTCTATATACGATGTGAGCAAATGAGGTGAGATAAGGAAGGTAATGGCAAAAAGGCCATGGTGGCAAAGTAAATACAATATAGCAAGTAAAACACTGGAATGGTAGATTTGCAATGGGAGAATGTGCAAAGTAGAAATAAAAATAATGGGGTGCAAAGGAGCAAAATAAATAAATAAATTAAATACAGTAGGGAAAGAGGTAGTTGTTTGGGCTAAATTATAGGTGGGCTATGTACAGGTGCAGTAATCTGTGAGCTGCTCTGACAGTTGGTGCTTAAAGCTAGTGAGGGAGATACTGTAAATGTTTCCAGTTTCAGAGATTTTTGTAGTTCGTTCCAGTCATTGGCAGCAGAGACCTGGAAGGAGAGGCGGCCAAAGAAATAATTGGTTTTGGGGTGACTAGAGAGATATACCTGCTGGAGCGTGTGCTACAGGTGGGAGATGCTATGGTGACCAGCGAGCTGAGATAAGGGGGGACTTTACCTAGCAGGGTCTTGTAGATGACATGGAGCCAGTGGGTTTGGCGACGAGTATGAAGCGAGGGCCAGCCAACGAGAGCGTACAGGTCGCAATGGTGGGTAGTATATGGGGCTTTGGTGACAAAACGGATTGCACTGTGATAGACTGCATCCAATTTGTTGAGTAGGGTATTGGAGGCTATTTTGTAAATGACATCGCCAAAGTCGAGGATTGGTAGGATGGTCAGTTTTACAAGGGTATGTTTGGCAGCATGAGTGAAGGATGCTTTGTTGCGAAATAGGAAGCCAATTCTAGATTTAACTTTGGATTGGAGATGTTTGATATGGGTCCGGAAGGAGAGTTTACAGTCTAACCAGACACCTAAGTATTTGTAGTTGTCCACGTATTCTAAGTCAGAGCCGTCCAGAGTAGTAATGTTGGACAGGCGTTTGAGCCAATCAGTTGTGTTGGCATTCTCTCAACGAGTTTCACCTGGAATGCTTTTTCAACAGTCTTGAAGGAGTTCCCACATATGCTGAGAACTTGTTGGCTGCTTTTCCTTCACTCTGTGATCTGACTCATCCCAAACTATCTCAATTTAGTTGAGGTCGGGGGATTGTGGAGGCCAGGTCATCTGATGCAGCACTCCATCATTCTCCTTCTTGATCAAATAGCCCTTACACACCTGGAGGTGTGTTGGGTCATTGTCTTGTTGAAAAACTGTTGAAAAACAAATGATAGTACCACTAAGCCCAAACCTGATGGGGTGGCGCATCGCTGCAGAATGCTGTGGTGGCCATGAAAAACGTTATACTAGTGATAGTGTCTGCAGTAGTAATGGTGGTGACTGGTATAGTTCAAGAAGTAAGTAGATGAAAGATAGGATAGCCTGAACATATTACAGCGGTGCACCTTGTGATGGGAATAATAAAAGGCGATTATATTGGTTTGCTGTACCTCGCTTGAAAGATTCAAGAGTTACTATTGGTGAGTTATGTTATGCTAATAAATACAAATGTATATTGTTTTACTTTATATTTTTTTTAAAGTTTTCAAGAATTTGAAGTAAGGATAACCTGAACATGTGAAAGTTGGTTTGGGATCTGTAGCTCGAATGTTTCAATAACAAAAATACTAATGCAACATGTAAAGTGTTGGTCCCATGTTTCATGAGCTAAAATAAAAGATCCCAGAAATGTTCCATACACACAAAAAAACATATTTCTCTCAAATTGTGTGCACAAATTTGTTTACATCCTTGTTAGTAGGCATTTCTCCTTCGCCAAGATATTTCATCCACCGGACAGGTGTGGCATATCAAGAAGCTGATTTAACAGCATGATCATTACAGCGGTGCACCTTGTGCTGGGAATAATAAAAGGCGATTATATTTTGGTTTTGCAAACAGATTTGAAAAGTAGATGAAGATATCATACGTTCTAACTTTTTGTCTAAGTTGTTGGGGAAGTGGTCAACATTTCAGTTGTTTATAAAAAGTTAGAGAAAATGTTGTTGATGCGTTTATTTAAACAGCTGTAACCTTTGATTGGTACCAGATAATTATGTTATTATTTCACGGTAGAGAGATTCAAGGCTTTACCCAAGCCAGCAGGGAGATGTCCCAGGGCAGGCTGTGCCGACTTCAGACAATGTGCATGGCAAAATGGACTCCAACCCATGATGGAACCCGTAGCCCTCTGGAGCCATGAAAACCTCAAAATCATGGGTACATGAGGAAACTCCAGGAGCATAAAACTGAATAGACTCGCTGTGGTTGCCTGACACTCGCAGGTGGATAGGAACCATATTGTGGGAGACTCTGCCAATATAGCGCCCATCCAGTGCTCTGACATCGGAATGGAAAGGGATTGAGTGGAGATATCCCGCTTTGACACCAGGGTATAAAACTGTCCATAAAACTCTCGCCGGCCCCAAAGTCAATGAGCACCCGGATGGATTTGGACTGGCCTCCCCACAACAGGGTAGCATAGAGGGGATTACGAGTAGTGAGAGATTGGAAACTTCCTGTACGGCTCACCAGTGTACTCGTACCAGCTGATGAGCCTGGTCATTTAATGGGCAGGTAGATAAGAAATGTCCTGTAGCTCCACAAAACAGACAGCTCTTGCTGTTTAGTCTGCGCAAGCGCTCAGCAGGAGACAGTCTAGCCCTGTCCATTTGCATGGGCTCCACAGGAGGTGAGTCGACAGCCCTTGGTGATTTCTGAGAGATCTCGAGTGACACCGGATTCAATCGGAAATGTAGACTTTGGGGATTTCCGGGATTCCTCTGAGGCGAGGTGGAAATCGAGGACGAGCGAGGGCAACAGGGAACTGACTCCCTCTCCATCCTAAGTTCCCGTAACTGCCCATCGATCCGGAGGGTCAAGGCTATGAGGGAGTTGATCGTCCATCGGCAGCTCCCGGGCTACAAGCTCATCTTTAATCTCCTCCAATAATCTGTGACGGAATGTGTCGAACAGGGTTTTCAGGTTCCAGGCACGCTCAGCCGCCAACGTGCAAAATTCCACCGCATAGTCTGCAACACTATGGGAGTTTTGACGTAGCTGGAGCAGCCTATGAGCAACCTCACTCCCCGACAACGGAGAATCGAACACTTTTCGTACCTCCGCCACAAACTCCTCCAGACTGAGGCAAATGGTGGACTGTTGCTCTCACACCTCTGTAGCCCAGGCAAGAGCCTTCCCGGACCTCAGCGTCATGAGGTATGCTATCTTCAAGAGGTCAGAGGGAAACAAAGCAGACTGCAGCTCGAAGATGAGGGAGCCCTGGGAGAGAAAAGCCTGGCAGGTTCCAATATCTCCAGTGTAGTGCTCCGGAGGAGATAAATAAGCAAGGTTCTCGGGACACCAGGGTAGGCTGGGAAGAAGAACCTCTGGTGGTGGGGTTGCTGAGAGTCTGGGGGATTACTGTTGTGGTTTGCTGCCTAGTAGGGAATCCGCGGAATTGAACACATGCTCATGGTGTTCTGCCAGGTTATGGAGTCCCTCCATAAGGTTTTGCAGTAACTCCTCATGTCTTTCAATGGTGGCTCCTTGGAGGAGACAACGTTGCGGAGATGGTCCGAGTCTGCTGGGTCAGTCATGGCCAGTTCGCACTATCACGGCTCAGGCTAAGACCCAGATGCAGACACAGGAGGCGGCATACCTTCCTCTTCCTCAGAGTTTATTACAGTACAAAGGGCAGGTAAAAGGTAAGTAAAGACAGGGAAAGAGTTGTTTATTTTTTATTTATCCGTTATCCGTTGACTGAGAACACGTTCTCATTTGCAGCAACGACCTGGGGAATAGTTACAGGGGAGAGGATGGGAATGAATGAGCCAATTGTAAACTGGGGATTATTAGGTGATCGTGATGGTTTGAGGGCCAGATTTGGGAATTTAGCCAGGACACCGGGGTTAACACCCTTACTCTTACGATAAGTGCCATGGGATTATTTCATGACCTCAGAGAGTCAGGACACCCGTTTAATGTCCCATCCGAAAGACAGCACCCTACACAGGGCAGTGTCCCCAATCACTGCCCTGGGGCATTGTAATCCAAATCAGAGTCAGGCCGGTACAAGACGGCAGGCAATCGGTAAGTAAAGACAGGCAAGGAGTCGTAATCCAAAACAGAGTCAGGCAGGTACAGGATGGCAGGCAGGATCAGGATCAGGACAGGCAGAAAGATCAGAACTGGGAAGACTAGGAAAAACAAACTAGAGCACAGGAAACACAGGAAACACGGGACAAGACGAAATGGCAACAGACAAACAGAAAATGCAGGGTGTGACAGTATTTCTCCACAACTTGGTTGTCCTGAGTCTGCAGAGAACTGTTCGAACCGAAGATCAATGGAGACACTCACGTTTTTAAATTCTGTATCCCTCTAAACATTCACAAAAATAGTCATGGCCTCTAAATCTTCCAGCTGCCTACTAGACCCTATTCCAACTGACCTACTGAAAGAGCTACTTCCTGTGCTTGGCCCTCCTATGTTGAACATATTAAATGGCTTCCTTTTTTCCCGATGTGTTTCAAACTCACTAAAAGTGGCAGTAATAAAGCCTCTCTTGAAAAACCCAAACCCAAACCGTCACCCAGAATCCCAGAATCTATCGAATCTCCCATTCCTCTCAAACATTTTAGAAAAAGCTGTTGTGTAGCAATTGACTGCCTTCCTGAAGACAAATAGCATATACGAAACGCTCCAGTCTGGTTTTAGACCCCATCATAGTACTGAGACTGCACACATGAAGATGGTAAATTACCTTTTAATGACGTCAGACCAAGGCTCTGCATGTGTCCTTTTGCTCATACACCTTATTGCCACCTTTGACACCATCAATCACCACATTCTTTTGGAGAGATTGGAAACCCTAATTAGTCTACACGGATACTTCCTTGCCTGGTTTAGATCTATTTGTCGGAAAGATATCAGTTCGTCTCTGTGAATGGTTTGTCCTCTGAAAAATCTATTGTAAGTTTTGATGTTCCTCAATGTTCCATTTTAGGACCTCTATTGTTTTCACTATAGAGTCTACTTCTTGGTGATGTCATTTGGAAACACAATGTCAACTTTCACTGATCTGCGGACGACATGAAACTTGGTGAAGCCCCAAAATGTCCTACCCTGGAAGCCTGTGTTTCAGACATAAGGAGTGGATGGTGACAACCTTTTTACTTTTAAACTCAGACAAAACAGAGCTGCTAGTTCTAGGTCCAAAGAAACAAAGAGATCTGACAATTCCTCTAGATGGTTATACAGTCGTCTAAAATAAAACTGAAGGGCTTCAGCATTTGCATTTATATTTTAGTTGTAAAACAAAATGCCCTTTCCTTTATTATTTCCTTTATTATCTTCTAACCCTACAACCCCTCTCCTAATTGGAGTAAACTAATGGACAACAACACCTAGGCTACTACTTTCCAAATTAGACAGGTACTTTCCTTTCCATGGTAGCAAGATCTTATCAATTTCTTTACTAACATTCTTTCTTTCGGGATTTCCGACTATGTCCACATCACCGTCAGACCATTTTATTGGAAAACTACACGGTAATGTGAAAGTTGTATTTTTAAAGATCTAATTTGCAATATAGTACACTTCTCACTTCTCATTGGTTGTAATCCAGAGAGGATAGACAAATTATCTAGATCAAATTGTGGATTTAAAGAAAGCATGAATCATCAGCGTACAATGACATCTTTGTTTTAAAGCTACATACTGGAGATGTCGGAAGTTTACATACACCTTAGCCAAATCCATTTAAACTCAGTTTTTCACAATTCCTGACATTTAATCCAAGTAAAAATTCATAGTAAAATTTTTGGGTCAGTTAAGATCACCACTTTATTTTAAGAGTGTGAAATTCTTTCATCACATTCCCAGTGGGTGAGAAATTTACATACACTCAATTAGTATTTGGTAGCATTGCCTTTAAATTGTGTAACTTGGGTTAAACATTTCCGGTGGCCTTCCACAAGCTTCCCACAATAAATCGGGTGAATTTTGGCCCATTCCTCCTGACAGAGCTGGTGTAACTGGGTCAGGTGTGTAGGCCTCCTTACTCGCGCACGCTTTTTCAGTTCTGCCCACAGAATTTCTATAGGATTGAGGTCAGGGCTTTGTGATGGCCACTCCAATACCTTGACTGCATTGTCCTTAACCTCTTGGGTAGGTGGCAGTATTTTCACGTCTGGATGAAAAGCGTGCCCAAAGTAAACTGCCTGTTACTCAGGCCCAGACGCTAGGATATGCATATAATTGGTAGAACACTCTAAATGTTTTAAAACTGTTAAAATAATGTCTGAGTATAACAGAACTGATTTGGCAGGTGAAACCCTGGACAATGACCCCAAGCATAGTCCTCCCAGATTGCAGTTCCTAGGGCTTTCACTAGATGTCAACAGTCTATAGAAAGAACTTCAGGCTGGTTTTTGGAAAAATTAGCCAGAAAATGTAGTTTTTCTAGGTGGCTCCCATTTTGGCTGTAGTTTCCAAGCGTGTGGAAGAGAGCGCGTTCTTTGGTATTTTCCTCCAGTAAGGACATTAATGGTTATCTGTCTTAAATTTTATCGCTTTTTACGTATTAGGGTACCTTGCAAAAGTTTATTAGTAACGTTTGCGATTAATTTTGTATGCATTTTGATGGAGGGAAACTGGGTGGATTATTGACTGAAGCGCGCCAGCTAAGCTGAGTTTGTATGGATATAAAGAAGGACATTATTGAATTTGTGATGTATCTGGCACCTTTTGGAGTGCCAACAGAAGAAGATCATTAAAGGTAAGGTAATTATTATATCTCTATTTCTGACTTTCCTGGCGCATCCGCCTGGCTGAATAATGTTTTTCATGGTTTTGTATGCGGGGCGCTGTCCTCAGATAATCGCATGGTGTGCTTTCGCCGTAAAGACTTTTGAAATCTGACACTGCGGCTGGATTAACAAGAAGTTGTGCTTTATTTTGATGTATTACACTTGGGATTTTATGAAAGTTAAATATTTATAATTCTGTAGTTTGAATTTCACGCTCTGCAATTTCACCGGATGTTAGAACCAGTTGGGACGCTACTGTCCCACCTGCCCATAAGATTAATTGTTATGGCTGCAATCCCGGTAATGGGATCGATATGACAACTACCAGTGAAAATAGCGAAAGCACTACAAACGATTATGTTAGGTCTCCACCAAACCACAATAAGCACAGGCATTTTCCAGCGAAATATAGCATTCACAAAAAACAGAAATAAAGATAGAATTAATCACTAACTAACTGAATTATCTTCATCAGATGATACTCATAGGACTTCATGTTACACAATACATGCATGTTTTGTTTGATAAAGTTAATATTTATATCAAAGAATCTGAGTTTACATCATAAATGTAGATGATAATACAAGTTATACACGTGGAATTATCGATATACCTCTCCTTAATGCAACCGCTGTGTCAGATTTTAAAAAAAGTTTGCGGAAAAAGCAACACATGCAATAATCTGAGACTGCGCTCAGAACAGAAGCCAAATTAGCCGCCATGTTGGAGTCAACAGAAACCAGAAAATACATGATAAATGTTTCCTTACCTTTGATGAACTTCATCAGAATGCAGTCCTAGGAATCCCAGGTCCACAATAAATGCTTGATTTGTTCTAAAATGTCCGTTATTTATGTCCAATTAGCTACTTTGGTTAGCGCGTTTGGTAAACAATTACAAAGTCACAAAGCGCATCCACTATAACATGACGAAATGTCCAAAAGTTCCGTAACAGTCAGTAGAAACATGTCAAACGATGTACTGAATAAATCTTTAGAATGTTGTTTACATTTATATTGAATAACATTCCAACCAGAGAATTAGAATGACTTCAAATGAGCGGAGGAACGCAGGTGCTTCCCCTGTGAACGTGCATAGTGAATGCATGGTCATCTCGTGGCAGTGGTCAGTATTTCCTGTGTCATTCGACCCCCCCCTTCACATTAGCGTCATCAGACAAAGTTCTATTGACTGTTGACATCTAGTGGAAGGCGTAGGAAGTGAAAACTCATCCATAACTCGCTGTAATTTCAATGAGAGATTGGTTGAAGATCTGCCACCCACAGAAAAAAAACAGGAAGTGGAATTTCTCAGGGTTTTGCCTGCTATATGAGTTATGTTATACTCACAGACAAAATTCGAACAGTTTTAGAAACTTCAGAGTGTTTACTATCCAATAATAATAATATGCATATTTTAGCAACTGAGAGTGAGGAGCTGGCCGTTTACAATGGGCACCTTTTCATCCAAGCTACTCAATACTGCCCCTGCAGCCATAAAAAGTTAAGCCAATTTGCCACAACTTTGGCAGTATGCTTGGGGTCATTGTCCATTTGGAAGACCCATTTGCGACCAAGCTTTAACTTCTTGAATGATGTCTTGAGATTTTGCTTCAATATATCCACATAATTTTCCTGCCTCATGAAGCCATCTATTTTGTGAAATGCACCAGTCCCTCCTGCAGCGAAGCACCCCCACAACATGATGCTGCCACCCCCGTGCTTCATGGTTGGGATGGTGTTCTTCGGCTTGCAAGCCTCCACCTTTTTCCTCCGAACATAACGATGGTTATTATTGCCAATCAGTTCTATTTTTGGTTCATCAGACATTTCTGATGTACGATCATTTTGGACATTTCTCCAAAAAGTACGATCTTTGTACCCATGTGCAGTTGCAAACCGTAGTCTGGCATTTTTTTGCGGTTTTGGAGCAGTGGCTTCATCCTTGCTGAGCGTCATTTCAGGTTATGTCGATGTAGGACTAGTTTTACTGTGGATATATATACTTTTGTACCTGTTTCCTCCAGCATCTTCAGAAGGTATTTTGCTGTTGTTCTGGGATTGATTTGCACTTTTCACACCAAAGTACGTTCATCTCTAGGAGACAGAACTCGTCTCCTTCCTGAGCGGTATGACGGCTGCCTGGTCCCATGGTGTTTATACTTGCGTACTATTGTTTGTACAGATGAATGTGGTACCTTCAGGCATTTGGAAATTTCTTGGCTGATTTATTTTGATTTTCCAATGATGTCAAGCAACAAGGCACTGTGTTTGAAGGTAGGATTTGAAATACATCTACAGGTACACCTCCAATTGACTCAAATTATGTCAATTAGCCTATCAGAAGCTTCTAAAGCCATGACATCATTTTCTGGAATTGTCCAAACTGTTTAAAGGCACAGTCAATTTAGTGTATGCAAACGTTTGACACACTGGAATTGTGATACAGTGAAATATAAGTGAAATAATCTTTCTGTAAACAATTGCCAAAACTATAGTTTGTTAACAAGACATTTGTGGAGGGGTTGAAAACAAGTTTTAATGACTCCAACGTAAGTGTATGTAAACTTCCGACTTCAACTGTATGTTAACATGGGCTATTTTGAGAGCTTGTCTTCCGGGATGCTTACTTGTTTTTATTGATTTAATATGAACCTTAGTGGAAGTAGATATGCTATTTATGTTAGTGCAGGGTGAGTTGCGCACGGTGGACCTCCTCCTAGGGACCACAGGCTCAGTGCTAACAGTATAAATCTGGTTCATAGGCACATGATTACTGTATACAATAGGTGTAGGATCAGCAGAGACATTTAGGGCAGTTAGAGAGAAATAAATTAGGTTACTTACATTGTCTCTACCAACACCCCTGGTGTAATGTACATTTGCTGAAGCATTATGACAACTCAGCGACACAATAGAAGGGATTAACGGAGTTGGGGTTGGATCATTGATAAGTAATTGTCTCAACACAGCCTTGCTGTGAAAGGATCCAGGAACCCAAATGATTTGGGTGGATCCCACTCTCCTTATAAAACTTGTTTTTTCCCCAAAGGTATCGAAATTGTCAAAATAAGTTACACCAATTGAGCTGCAATAATCACGTAGCCAGTTGTGAAGAGAAAGAATCCTGCTAAAGCGTTCAATGCCACGATTCAGAGAGGGCACAGGGCCAGATATTATGGTTATTTTGTTAGTGTCTAGCAGAGAGTCAATCAGCTTTTTGAAATCCTACTACGATAGAATCGATGTCCATGTCCTGGTGTGGTACATTCAGGAGCAGTTTAGCAATGTAATTTATTCGAGCTCCGGGATAAAACATTGTTTTTGCATCAGGAACGTTCACATTTCTTACCATGGAGATCAGCGCTGTTAAAGATCTGATGTGAAAAGATTGATGTGATTGGTCAAAAGAATTGGGCTGCCTGTCGAAACATAGCCAGGGACAAGTGAATTTAAGTCAGTTTTTGTGTTCATAGCAGTTTGTATGAATGAGTGGTTACATACACTAGATGTTAAATGGCTATGAGACAGATATCAGGAGAATCTTGCTGTAATCAAAGAGAAGGTACTACTGAAGGCCCCAGTATTCAGGCAGGCAGCTTGAAGCAGATGTGTGTTACCATCCAGGTCCTTCTCACAGCATGCAGTGGCCTGATAGGGAGATGACAATAAATGCATTATGTACGTTATACCACCAAAGCCGTGTTAGCATTTACTGTATATGTTGCTAAAAAATCCAAACATTTTCTTAGTTTCATTGAAGGGATTGCATATAAATTGCCAATTCAAATTACAGTAAGCACTGACTGTAATACTTCTAGGGTACTGTGGTGGTCTTGCAGCATGCTGCTTACTAGTGATCTTACTCCCGCTCCACCTGAAATGCAGTAACAACAAAAACATGAATACCAATAAGCCTTGTCAGTAACTTGGCTAACAAGGCAAATTAACCTGTTGCATCGACCAAACCCGGATCCGGGATTCTATTTACAGACCTAAGCTCATTACCATAACGCAACGTTAACTATTCATGAAAATCGCAAATGAAATGAAATAAATATGCCATCTCTCAAGCTTAGCCTTTTGTAAACAACACTGTCATCTCAGATTTTCAAAATATGCTTCTCAACCATAGGAAAACAATAATTTGTGTAAAAGTGGCTGGCTAGCGTAGCATTTAGCGTTAGCATTAGCGTTAGCATCCAGCACGCAAGATTTCAACAAAAACATAAAAGCCTTCAAATAAAATCATTTACCTTTGAAGAACTTCGGATGTTTTCAATGAGGAGACTCTCAGTTAGATAGCAGATGCTCAGTTTTTCCCAAAAATATTCTTTGTGAATTCGAAATAGCTCCGTTTTCTACATCACATTTGGCTACCAAAAAAACCCCGAAAATTCAGTCCTCAAAACGCGAACTTTTTTCCAAATTAATTGTACAATCATAAGGTCGGTGGGGAGGAAGTGACTGAGCTTTCTGCTTACTGAACACCTCACCCAACTCGTGATATGTTTCAGGAACCAAGGACAAATCAGGAGGAGCAGACTCACTGACCCGACTGGGGACAGCATGAGAACAGGCAGTCCTGAGGCAGTTAGCACGGCACTCAATGCTCCAACTAGTTACCTTACCAGTCACCCAATCGAACGAAGGATTGTGTTCTCTTAGCCAGGGGTATCCAAGAACCAGAGGAACATGTGGGGAAGGCAAAATGAAAAAAGAAATAACCTCTGAATGATTCCCCGACAACAACATCTTAACCGGTTCAGTCCTCATAGTGATCCATGCCAGAATACTGCCGTTCAGAGTGGTTGCTTCAATGGCTTCCGGTAATTGCTCCTTGGAAAGCCCCAGCTGTTCCACTAAGTCGGCATCAATGAAGCTGTCATCAGCACCTGAATCGATGAAAGCGTTAATCGCTAAACTCTGATTCTTATTTATGAGGGTAGCAGGAAAACGAGGTCTGACAGGGCTTTTGAGAGGTTGAAACTGGCTCGCTAACAAACCTCCCAAACTTAACGAGCCGAGCAGTTTAACGGGCGCTGAGGACAAACGGAGATGTAATGTCCCGAGCTACCACAGTAGAGGCAGCTGTTGGTCTCACGTCTATGTTGGCGCTCGTCCTTAGTTAACCCGTGCCGCCCCACTTGCATAGGTTCAGGATCTGGCGGCAGGACTCCTCCACTAATCCCGTGTGAAGGAAAATGATCAACCCGTTCTGGTCCACTTCCTGACCCGAATGGTAACCAAGTCTCAGATTGATTAGATGGACCCCACTGCTTCTCCCTCCTTCTCTCTCGGACTCTATTATCTACCCGAATTACTAAGGTGACCAAGCTGTCTAGATCGCAGGCTAGCGTCCCACTGTCTAGATCACTATCACTTGCTCCGACAACCCCTGGTAAAAAGCCGCTTGTAGTGACTCCTCATTCCAACCACTCTCCACAGACAATGTCCTGAACTCGATCATAAAGTCTGTCACACTGCGAGCTCCTTGGCGATGAGTGAACAAACGTTTAGCTGCGTCCTTACCTCGGACTGGATGGTCAAAAAGCTTTCTCATCTCTCCCGTGAACTCCTGGTATGAAGCCATGCAGGTCTCCTGTCGTTCCCAAACGGCTGAAGCCCATTCCAGAGCTCTTCCACGCAGCAGTTCAATAACAAAGGCTATCCTAGCCTTGTCAGTGGCGTAAGAATGGGGCTGCAGATCAAACACTAACCCACACTGCATAAGAAAAGAACAGCATCTTCCCAAATCCCCTTCATATTTATCAGGCGTCGGTACCTTGGGTTCACGGAAGGAAACCGCACCAGACACGGCAGGTGAGATGGGTGAAACAGGTGGTGAATGAATCGCCGGGAAACTGAGCTGATCCTGGATTTGTGTCAAGCTAGCAGATAAGTTCTGGATTGAACCCGTTATCTCCTGTAGCGCCGTCTTGTGTTGTCCCAATGTCTTCCCCTGCTGGGTAATGGCATGGCAAACGGAGTCCAGGTCCGCTGGGTTCGTCCTTGGCCGGATCGTTCTGTCACGTTCTTTCAAAATCGAACCCAGAAGCAGACCAGGACAAGGAGAGTAGGAAGAAGGTGAGTATTTATTTACAAGTGAATGTGAATGGGTAGATATATCCAGGTGGCGTATCGGGCAGCGGTGGTGAGTTGATGGGAGTAAATAGGTGGATCCAATGGGGTAGCGGAATCCTCCGACGACCAGGCGGGAATGGGGTAAATGATCCGGGTGAGTAACTGAAGACAGAACAAACGGAGGTAAGTTTAAGGCAAGCAATACGTAAAAAACAACAAAACAAATTCTATCCAACTTGAGGCTGATACTATGGCACAACATACTGTTCATGGCTAACGATCCGGCAGGGAATGAATGTCAGGTCAGAGCTTTTGAAGGGGAGAGGTGATGATCAGGACAGGTGTGCAGATTACTGATGGGATACAGGTGCGGGTGAACATCGATCTCCCAACAAGCTAATTCGCCCGGAAACCAGACAGGGTGCGTTCCAGGACACCGGAAACACACTCCAGGACAGAAACACAGGCAAACACAGACTCAGGAAGCGGGATTCGTGACAATTAGTTACATTGTTTTAGTTTGAATGTGCAGACTGGCACTAAGAATAGAACAGCGGGAACGTTTCCCAATTCAGCAACACTATTAGTGCAATGCCCCTTAAAGTGTTGCCAGTGCCTCCTCCTCCCTTCCTCATGGGCTAGGTCGGTCTTCTGTGGGCTGCTCTGTGGCCCATCCCGTGTCCCCTGCCCTCATGCCTTGAACCTTGCTTGCTCTCAGTGGATACAGCTGGAGAATACAAGGCAATCCCATTGTGAGCCACTCGGGAGCCATGAACAATATGACCAATATATATTGTCCTGCTAATAACAGGGTTAGTAATATATCTGTGAGAATATCCAACAGGCTTTTATATAATTCTAAATTAATAATAATAATCGCTTTGTTTAAAAAACAACAATATTTTGGAGATGATTTTATTTTCAAATAATTTAAAATGAGCGAAACAAACGGCCATTCTTGATAATGGGGTGAGACATTGTTACTAATTTGTAAATAAAGCCAGTTGTCTCCCAGTCAAGGCGGTACAGGTATTGAACCAGAATCTGTAGCAACACAGCTTGCGCTGCTATTCATTATACTCAGGCACTGTATAATGTGACTGGTCTGGAGTGGCCTACAGTAAATCAAAATAATCTTAATGAAATAAAATAAGAAAATCCTTAGTGTAACAACAGTTTTAGTAAGTAATACTGAAGTCGTGCACAATTATCAGTTTCTATTTAGGTTTATGTTGCCCATTCATTGTTAGTTAGAGACACAGTAGGAACCAAAAGCATAATCAGTGCACTAACTCCCCCTTGCACTCATCTGGCGTAATGAAGTGGTAGGGTACCATACTAAACCACAAATTACCTCTAAATCCCGCAGCATAATTGCAAAACTTTTAGTGGAGCACCCACTGTAGTTGTATCTCCCTGCTTGTGCCATCAAACTATGGAATTATAATGGTGACAGAACTTTGTGAGATTGTATTTAGAATGTTGTGGTGGTATGTTAAGATTCATGGTTGCACGTATGATTCACAAATGTGTGATTTCATTTCGCAAGCTTGTATCATGATGTGTGAACGATTTAACAATGGTCGCAAACTTGTATCTTGACATTTGAATACATTCAACAAAATGTCCATTTATGAGTATGAATATTCTGCTGTAAAACAAAAATTTACTTGCAGATTTTGAATCTGTACACACTGAGCTATTTCACTGTTGTCACGTAACCAAGAGATTCATACGTTTGTAAAAAACAATTGTACGTTTGTAGAAAGAGATTCACAAGTAAAACATTGATTTGTGCTCTGAGGCAGGACCTTTTACTCCTGACCAATCAGATCCCTCTGCCAAAACCAAAGCCACCTAACCACTGGCTGGATTATTGCATCAATCAAATCTCAGGAAGGAGCTACCCACATGAGCAAGAGAGGATGAGGTAAATTAAACTAATATGATCAACTTGAAAATAATTGTTTATTTTATTTGTGTTCATCGATTTTTTGGGGAAAAGACAAACTCCAGACCAGCCATTGCATTGACAGCGGTTATTGTGTCAGCTAGCTGGCCTCAAAAATGCACACTAGCTTTACCATCAACTGGCTAGCTTTATCAGGCAGCTTTATATTCGAGTTACAAACAAATATATTTGCTAGTTAACCATCTGTTTGATAAAGTTGATTATGAATGCCATTAGCTAGCTACATTTAATGCTGGGTACTATTTTACATCAATAGCAGTCAAGATTAATCGTCACCTTATTTCAGTTTCAACTGAAAGTTGTCAATTCTTGGTTATCGTTACGAACCCTGCCTAACAAGTTGAATCAGCAATACAAAACTCTGGTGTAATTATTTATTTACTAAATACCTAACTAATCACACAGAATTACATATACAAATAATGGATCACACATTGATTAACCTCTCTTGTGCAAGTGTGACGCTAGCGTCCCACCTCGACAACAGCGAGTGAAATTGCAGTGCGCCAAATTCAAAACAACAGAAACCCCATAATTAAAATTCCTCAAACATACAAGTATTATACACCATTTTAAAGATACACTTCTTCTAAATCCAACCACAGTGTCTGATTTTAAAAAGGCTTTACTGCGAAAGCACACCATGCAATATTTTTAGGTCAGCACCTAGTCACAGAAAACCATACAGCCATTTTACAGCCAAGGAGAGGCCTCACAAAAGTCAGAAATAGCGATTAAATTAATCACTAACCTTTGATGTTCTTCATCAGATGGCACTCATAGAACTTCATGTTACACAATACATGTATGTTTTGTTCGATAAAGTTCATATTTATATCCAAAAATCTCAGTTTACATTGGCTCGTTATGTTCAGAAATGCATTGTCTCAAACAAACATCCGGTGAAAGTGCAGAGAGCCACATCAAATTACATAAATACTCATCATAAACATTGATAAACAATACAAGTGTTAAACATACGAATAAAGATAAACTTCTCCTTAATGCAACCGCTGTGTCAGGCTTTACGGCGAAAGCACACTTTGCAATTAGGTTAGGTCAGCACCTAGCCACAGAAACCAATACAGCCATTTTCCAGCCAAGGAGACGGCACACAAAAGTCAGAAATAGCATTAAAATGAATCACTTACCTGTGATGATCTTCATCTGGTGGCACTCCCAGGTCTCCATGTTAGACAATAAATGTTTGTTTTGTTCGATAATGTCCCTCTTTATGACCAAAACCTCCTTTTTGTTTGCGCGTTTTGTCCATTAATCCGAATGCTCAAGGCGCGTGCACTAATTCCATACGAAAAGTTTTTAAAAAGTACAATAAAAGTTAGTAGAAACATGACAAACGATGTTTAAAATCAATCCTCCGGTTGTTTTTGTCATAAAAATCAATAATATTTCATCCGGACAAAAGCTTCGTCAACTGAAAAAGAGAAACAAAGAAGGGGCGTTCCTGATCAGACGCATTTCCACTGGCCACTGATTGAAAGTGTTGTAACTCCCTCATTTTTCAGAGTAAAAGCCTGAAAGAATGCCTAAAGACTGGCCACATGTAGAAGAAGCCATAGAACACATTAAACCTCTCTGATCTCCCCATCCCGGATCCGGTATCGTGAATACAGACTCAAGCTCATTACCATAACGCAACGTTAACTATTCATGAAAATCGCAAATTAAATGAAATAAATATGCCATCTCTCAAGCTTAGCCTTTTGTAAACAACACTGTAATCTCAGATTTTCAAAATATGCTTCTCAACCATAGGAAAACAATCATTTGTGTAAAAGTAGCTAGCTAGCGTAGCATTTAGCGTTAGCATTAGCGTTAGCATCCAGCACGCAACATTTCAACAAAAACATAAAATCCTTCAAATAAAATAATTTACCTTTGAAGAACTTCGGATGTTTTCAATGAGGAGACTCTCAGTTAGATAGCAAATGCTCAGTTTTTTCCTAAAAGATTCTTTGTGTATTAGAAATAGCTCCGTTTTGTACATCACATTTGGCTACAAAAAAAACCTGAAAATTCAGTCCTCAAAACGCGAACTTTTTTCCAAATTAACTCCATAATATCGACTGAAAACATGGCAAACGTGGTTAGAATCAATCCTCAAGGTGTTTTTCACATATCTCTTCGATGATATATCGTTCGTGGAAGCATGGTTTCTCCTTGCAATCAAATGGAAAAATACTTGCAGCTGGCTTTGCGCACCAATTTCGACGAAGGACACCAGGCAGACACTTGGAAAATGTAGTCTCTTATGGTCAATCTTCCAATGATATGTCTACAAATGCGTCACAATGCTGCCGACATCTTGGGGAAACGGCAGAAGGTCTAAGCTTATTCCTGTCGCAGTCACAGCCATATAAGGAGACATTAGAAAACAGAGCTTCAGAAATTCTGCGAATTTCCTGTTTGACGTTTCATCTTGGTTTCGCCTGTAGAATGAGTTCTGGGGCACTTACAGACAATATCTTTGCAGATTCTGAAACTTCAGAGTGTTTTCTTTCAAAAACTGTCAAGAATATGCATAGTCGAGCATCTTTTCGTGACAAAATATCGCGCTTAAAACGGGAACGTTTTTTATCCAAAAATGAAATAGCGCCCCTAGAGATCCAACAGGTTAACTGTCTTTGTATGGTGGATAGGCTTTCAATAGAAAAATAGCCTTTCAAAATAACAGTACTTCCTGGTTGGATTTTCCTCGGGTTTTCGCCTGCCATATGAGTTCTGTTATACTCACAGACATTACTTTCACAGGTTTCGAAACTTTAGAGTGTTTCCTATCCAAATCTACTAATTATATGCATATCCTATCTTCTGGGCCTGAGTAGCAGGCAGTTTAATTTGGGCACGCTTTTCATCCAAAATGC
Organism: Oncorhynchus clarkii lewisi; assembly: GCF_045791955.1. Taxonomy (NCBI): domain Eukaryota; kingdom Metazoa; phylum Chordata; class Actinopteri; order Salmoniformes; family Salmonidae; genus Oncorhynchus; species Oncorhynchus clarkii. The sequence continues at coordinate 10,774 of NW_027257931.1, read as the reverse complement.
CGAATGCCGCCCCCTACCCTAGTGAAGTTTTAATGATTATGTCCTACAAGAAAATGTCCCTGAGGGACGGAACCTGTATGACGGCTGGTTACACAAAGAGAGGGGGTTGGGCTTGAATGGAAGTGCTGGAGGACTGAAGAACAAAGGGAGAAGCTATGCTATCGTAAATACAGAATCTTATGCATTCTAAATAACCGTCCATTTGGAAAATGCAATAAATATTTAATCTGAGCTGCGTCTCAATGGAAGGCCGTGTTGTAGATGGAAGGCCGTGTTGCCCAACAGAGATCTTCCTGTCCTCGGAAGAATGTCTCTGGTGGTAAATTGAATACGTTGTAGTATCGTCGTTGTGTGTTAGACTGGATCCGTCGTCCGTCCTTTCCTAGCCTACGTTTACAGCGGCCGCTGCTAACTCAACGGCTAGGAGTTATCACTTCTGTAGTGAATAAGAGTTCAAAGTTCATACCATTCGCAACCAAAGCTCACGCTGAGGTTGGCTTAGTTCTGTAGTTGACATGTTAGTCCTTTTTAATGTCCTCACGTCCTCGGAACCGAAAGTTATATTTCGTAAAGGGCTTATATAGTGGAGGGAGAGAAGGGTGTGTTTCATAGTTTATAACCAATGTCTCTTCATAGAGGCGGGCCACTGATTAACCTCTTGGATCTCTAGGGGCGCTATTTCATTTTTGGATAAAAAACGTTCCCGTTTTAAGCGCAATATTTTGTCACGAAAAGATGCTCGACTATGCATATTATTGACCGTTTTGGAAAGAAAACACTCTGAAGTTTCAGAATCTGCAAAGATATTGTCTTTAAGTGCCCCAGAACTCATTCTACAGGCGAAACCAAGATGATACGTCAACCAGGAAATGAGCAGAATTTCTGAAGCTCTGTTTTCCATTGTCTCCTTATATGGCTGTGATTGCGCAAGGAATGAGCCTACACTTTCTGTCGTTTCCCCAAGGTGTTTGCAGCATTGTGACGTATTTGTAGGCATATCATTGGAAGATTGACCATAAGAGACTACATTTTCCAAGTGTCCGCCTGGTGTCCCTGCGTCGAAATTGGAGCGCAAAGCCAGGTGCAATTATTTTTCCATTTGAGAGCAAGGAGAAACCAGGCTTCCACGAAGGATATATCATCGAAGAGATATGTGGAAAAACACCTTGAGGATTGATTCTAAACCACGTTTGCCATGTTTCAGTCGATATTATGGAGTTAATTTGGAAAAAAAGTTCGTGTTTTGAGGGCTGAATTTTCGTTTTTAAAAAAAAAAAATTTTGGTAGGGAAATGTGATGTACAAAACGGAGCTATTTCTAATACACAAAGAATCTTTTTGGAAAAACTGAGCATCTGCTATCTAACTGAGAGTCTCCTCATTGAAAACATCAGAAGTTCTTCAAAGGTAAGTTATTTTATTTGAAGGCTTTACTTGTTTTTGTGATAGTTGCCTGCTAAATGCTAACGGTAATGCTAACGCTAAATGCTACGCAAGCTAGCTACTGTTACACAAATGATTGTTTTCCTATGGTTGAAAAGCATATTTTGAAAATCTGAGATGACAGTGTTGTTAACAAAAGGCTAAGCTTGAGAGATAGCATATTTATTTCATTTCATTTGCGATTTTCATGAATAGTTAACGTTGCGTTATGGTAATGAGCTTAGAATCCCGGATCCGGGTTTGGTCGTCGCAACAGGTTAAGCAGAGCTTTAACCTTATGAAAACCCAATTCTCTCATTTGGAAGCTATAATTACATTTCATCTTTTCACAAATAGTTTCATATTTAAACATTTAAAAACACACAACAATAACCCTAACCCTAACAACCGAACTGACATCATATTCAAATACCAACGCATATTTTCAACTGGTTGGATTACCAAAATGTGGTTCCTTTCCCCCCACTTTTTGATGTTCCCAGACTCTATATGTTTAACAAAAAATCGAAATCAAATCAAATCAAATGTATTTGTCACATACACATGGTTAGCAGATATTAATGCGAGTGTAGCGAAATGCTTGTGCTTCTAGTTCCGACAATGCAGTAATAACCAACGAGTAATCTAACTAACAATTCCAAAACTACTACCTTATCCACACAAGTGTAAAGGGATAAAGAATATGTACATAAAGATATATGAATGAGTGATGGTACAGAGCGGCATAGGCAAGATGCAGTAGATGGTATGGAGTACAGTATATACATATGAGATGAGTAATGTAGGGTATGTAAACAAAGTGGCATAGTTTAAAGTGGCTAGTGATACATGTATTACATAAAGATGCAGTAGATGGTATGGAGTACAGTATATACATATGAGATGAATAATGTAGGGTATGTAAACATTATATTAAGTAGCATTGTTTAAAGTGGCTAATGATATATTTTACATCAATTCCCATCAATTCCCATTATTAAAGTGGCTGGAGTTGAGTCAGTGTGTTGGCAGTAGCCACTCAATGTTAGTGGTGGCTGTTTAACTGTCTGATGGCCTTGAGATAGAAGCTGTTTTTCAGTCTCTCGGTCCCAGCTTTGATGCACCTGTACTGACCCCGCCTTCTGGATGATAGCGGGGTGAACAGGCAGTGGCTCGGGTGGTTGTTGTCCTTGATGATCTTTATGGCCTTCCTGTGACATCGGGTGGTGTAGGTGTCCTGGAGTGCAGATAGTGATGCCCCCGGTGATGCGTTGTGCAGACCTCACTACCCTCTTGAGAGCCTTACGGTTGTGGGCAGAGCAGTTGCCGTACCAGGCGGTGATATAGCCCAACAGGATGCTCTCGATTGTGCATCTGTAGAAGTTTGTGAGTGCTTTTGGTGACAAGCCAAATTTCTTCAGCCTCCTGAGGTTGAAGAGGCACTGCTGCGCCTTCTTCACGATGCTGTCTGTGTGGGTGGACCAATTCAGTTTGTCTGTGATGTGTACGCCGAGGAACTTGAAACTTACTACCCTCTCCTCTACTGTCCCGTCGATGTGGATAGGGGGGTGTTCCCTCTGCTGTTTGCTGAAGTCCACAATCATCTTCTTAGTTTTTGTTGACGTTGAGTGGGAGGTTATTTTCCTGACATCACACTCCGAGGGCCCTCACCTCCTCCCTGTAGGCGGTCTCGTTGCTGTTGGTAATCAAGCCTACCACTGTAGTGTCGTCCGCAAACTTGATGATTGAGTTTGAGACGTGCCTGGCCACGCAGTCGTGGGTGAACAGGGAGTACAGGAGAGGGCTCAGAACGCACCCTTGTGGGGCCCCAGTGTTGAGGATCAGCGGGGTGGAGATGTTGTTATCTACCCTCACCACCTGGGGGCGGCCCGTCAGGAAGTCCAGTACCCAGTTGCACAGGGCGTGGTCGAGACCCATGGTCTTGAGCTTGATGACGAGTTTGGAGGGTACTATGGTGTTAAATGCTGAGCTGTAGTCGATGAACAGCATTCTCACATAGGTATTCTTCTTGTCCAGATGGGTTAGGGCAGTGTGCAGTGTGGTTGAGATTGCATTGTCTGCGGACCTATTTGGGCGGTAAGCAAATTGGAGTGGGTCTAGGGTGTCAGGTAGGGTGGAGGTGATATGGTCCTTGACTAGTCTCTCAAAGCACTTCATGATGACGGAAGTGAGTGCTACGGGGCGGTAATCGTTTAGCTCAGTTACCTTAGCTTTCTTGGGAACAGGAACAATGGTGGCCCTCTTGAAGCATGTGGGAACAGCAGACTGGGATAAGGATTGATTGAATATGTCCGTAAACACACCAGCCAGCTGGTCTGCGCATGCTCTGAGGGCGCGGCTGGGGATGCCGTCTGGGCCTGCAGCCTTGCGAGGGTTAACACGTTTAAATGTTTTACTCACCTCGGCTGCAGTGAAGGAGAGTCCGCATGTTTTGGTTGCGGGCCGTGTCAGTGGCACTGTATTGTCCTCAAAGCGGGCAAAAAAGTTATTTAGTCTGCCTGGAAGCAAGACATCCTTGTCCGTGACTGGGCTGGTTTTCTTTTTGTAATCCATTATTGACTGTAGACCCTGCCACATACCTCTTGTGTCTGAGCCGTTGAATTGAGATTCTACTTTGTCTCTATACTGACGCTTAGCTTGTTTGATTGCCTTGGAGGGAATAGCTACACTATTTGTATTCGGTCATGTTTCCGGTCACCTTGCCCTGATTAAAAGCAGTGGTTCGCACTTTCAGTTTCACGCGAATGCTGCCATCAATCCACGGTTTCTGGTTTGGGAATGTTTTAATCGTTGCTATGGGAACGACATCTTCAACGCACGTTCTAAAGAACTCGCTCACCAAATCAGCGTATTCGTCAATGTTGTTGTTTGACGCAATACGAAACATATCCCAGTCCACGTGATGGAAGCAGTCTTGGAGCGTGGAATCAGATTGGTCGGAACAGCATTGAACAGACCTCAGCGCGGGAGCTTCTTGTTTTAGCTTCTGTCTGTAGGCAGGGAGCAACAAAATGGAGTCGTGGTCAGCTTTTCCGAAAGGAGGGCGGGGGAGGGCCTTATATGCGTCGCGGAAGTTAGAATAGCAATGATCCAAGGTTTTACCAGCCCTGGTTGCGCAATCGATATGCTGATACAATTTAGGGAGTCTTGTTTTCAGATTAGCCTTGTTAAAATCCCCAGCTACAATGAATATTTCTTAATTCCATACTTTTACTTTTACATTTGTGTGCATTGTTGTGTATTGATTAGTTATTACTGAACTATTGGAGCTAGGAACACAAGAATTTCACTACAGCCACTATAACATCTTTAACCTCTCTGCGCACAGAACCCGTTAGCGGGATGAAATTCGACAACATACAGTGATCACTACATAAATAGTCATATTAAACATTCATGAAAATACAAGTGTCTCACATGTTTCGAAAGCCTATAATCTTGCTAATCCAACTGCGTTGTCAGATTTAAAAAAGGATTTACTGCGAAAGAATGCGATGCGATTATCTGAGGATAGAGCCCCCTAAAAAACTACTATTTCAACCAGCACAAAATCACAAACTGCAATAAAATAAATAGTTTACCTTTGACGATCTTCCTCTGTTTGCAATCCCAATGCTCATTGTTACACAATGAATGGTCTTTGTTTTTATAGCCTAACACAAAACATTTTGTGAACCGCTTGTGTCGTGAATTCCGTCTCATTCCATTTTCAACGACACATTCGATGTAAATACACACACGAAATGTGACTTTTCCAGTCATGTTTGGTTTCATGGCAATCAACTGGTTTGTTTGTAACACAACCAAACGTGATGGGTCATTTCGCGGGATATATTGAATGAAAGATACCGATTTGAAGACAAGTAATGACATCATTGTGCACCAATGATATGACCGCTGTTTCGTTGATTGACTGTATTTCAACCTAATGACCACTGATCGTCTTGAAATCTAGATGGGTAGATAGCCAATGAGCTGAGGTAAACGGCAATATGTAATGTTTATGTGTTGGAAGACCAACCCATGTAGTAAAGAGGTTCATTCGCCATTGACGATTCATACCGGAAGGAGCCACGCATGTTACGCACAGCATTGTTTTGGAAAGTGCATCTTCAGCTGTTTATATATCAATCAGTATGGCGACTAAGTCAGGGAAAGCTAAATCTAAGTCTAGATATATAGCTGTACACACAATTTTAGAAGAAATTGATAGGGAAAATGAGACAGAGATTGTTGGAGGACGATTCATTTAGCGATTCCCAAATGGAGGAATATTTTTTGAACGGAGAGGACATTGTTTTGGACTGGTAAGTTTTTCTCATGCCAATGCCGTTGTTTGAAATTAATAATATCAAATATTATTTGTGAAATGAAATAGCCTATTTGAGGCTGTTGAGGGGAGGGCAGGCCCACAACAATGGCCAAAGTGAAATGGAGACAGTAGATACAGCTGGTCTGTTGTAATATAATTAAGACAGCAGATCTAGCTGAAATGTCATAATATAAAATAGACAGTAGATTTAGCTGGTCTGTCATAATATAAATGAGACAGTAGATCTAGCAGGTCTATAATAATATATTCAACCTTATGTTCCCTGTACTCTATATATATCTGTTTATTATACATGTTGATACAGGGCTCATATGTGAAACTATTCTAACTGAACATTTTCTTTCACAGTGACACTGACTCCGAATGGGAGACCCCAGTGCCAAGGTGTCTATCCCCCACTGAAGCTGGTTCATCCAGCTCCTGCCACAAGTGGTGTTCATCTGCTCAAATTTATTTCTGCAGTCATGGATGTGCCTCAGGGCCAAAAGGGCACAGCATGGAGGCGTCGCTGTGTTCTTTGCAATTGAAGTCCCCTATCACCTGCACCACATGCTTGGTGACCCTCTGCTTTACAGCAGAAAGAGACTGCTATGGCACCTGGCATCAGCAGCACAATATTGTGTAGAGGACTGAGGGTCTTCCAAATATGGAAAGTGTTATTTTGTAAATGTATATTTTCTTCATGTTTTTTCTCCATTTTTTGGGGTGTGTGTTAGAATGCCATTTTGGTATTTTGTATATAGTTATTCCATTCAAAATGTATAACTTCACCAATTTGGCCACATTTGGGTTACTTGTGCGGGACACCTGGGTGACTTCATGATACATGTCATGTAGCACACTCATTTTGAAAGTACTGTTGCCCTCTTGTGTTTTTCACTGAAATTGTCCCCATCATCCTATCTGAATGTTTGTTTTGTCTTGTTCATTTTAAAGATGATGATACAACAATAAAAAAGTATGTTTTTTTCATTGTATTATCTAAACCAGATCTATTGTGTTGTATTCTCCTACATTCAATTCACATTTACACAAACTTCAGAGTGTTTTCTTTCAAATTAAATCAAGAATATGCATATCCTTGGTTCTGAGCCTGAGCTACAGGCAGTTAGATTTGGGTATGTTTTCAGGTGGAAATTGAAAAAAGTAGGGGGGTAGCTGTAAGAGTTTAAATATGTGTATGTGACCAATAACATTTGGTTTGATTTGAAAGGGTTCTACCTGGAACCAAAAAGAGTTATCCTATGGGGACAGCTTAAGAACCCCTTTGGAACCATTCTTTCTAAGAGTGTAGGAACCAATCAGGCCATAACAGGGGGGAACCTACCTGAATCTGTCTCAATAAGAAACGCTTGCTTTTGTTTTGTGCAAAACGTTTTACTACGGTGTCCACTAATGATTACACCGCAGGGTATAGGTTAGTGGAGGAAGGCAGAGAGACAGGTTCATTACCCCGGGTTATAGTGGAGAGATGGAGAGGCCATAGAGATCCTATTCAGTGACTAGTGTTCTATTTGTAATTCTATGAGAGAGACTGGATAAAATTAGTCTGACAATAGGGGAAGGAGATAGTGATGTAGGCTATGTCTGCTATCCCAGCCAGGTCAAATGTTGTCAGTCTTATTGGGTTACTTGACATTATCTCATGAATAAGTCCTATCTCGGGACATAACCTCTCTCTCTGTCTCTGTCTCTCTACTATTCATCACCGATGAGTCCTAGCTTGGGACATGACCTCTCTCTCTCTCTTTCTGTCTCTGACCGTGATGCCAGGGCTTGACTGTGAAGGTAGCTGATATAAAGCATATTTCTGATGTTCAGAGCTTCTACAGGTTAGTAGTGGAGTGAAGGTCAGGGTTACAGTTAAGATAGAGCCGTCGTCGATTGGCCTAATCATCTTTGTATCGTAGTCTGTGATATGTCTACATAGGCCCTGTCTGAATGTCATTTGCCTGTTTCTAATTTTGTAGGGGAACATGTCCCTCTAGTCTACACACTTGATTTGTCTTTAGTGTTTGTTTTATTTAGTCACATTTTGTCTGTCTGCCAACCTAATGCTTTGCACTATCAATGCTCTTATCGCCTGCCTGTGTCACGGAGTTAAGAAAGAGCAGTAAAATTCTCTCCAGGGTCATTCCACCTCAAAAAGCACAAGAAAGAGGATTTCAACGTCCACCATCTCAGATTGTTCTGAAATTGTTTTGGTTGTTAGAAACAGATAAGATTAGCATTCTTGCAACATTGTTTTGTTTGACATATCGTTTAATCTCTGAGAAATTACGCTAATTGGTCAAACCTAAATATAGTACATAACATACAATTTGGACCAAACTTTTTTCTAACAATGAGAAAGACATGAGGAATCCCCAAAAAGTGTCAAAAGCCACCCAAGGACCACCCCCACCTCACACAAATCCCACCCCAACAACCAGTATATAGCCAGTCACGGACTCCCCCACACCTCACACCAATCCCGTCTCAACAACCAGTATATAGCCACCCACGGACTCCCCCACACCTCACACCAATCCCACCCCAACAACCAGTATATGTCCACCCACGTATATGTCCACCCACCTCCCCCACACCTCACACCAATCCCACCTAAACAACCAGTATATAGCCACCCACAGACTCCCCCCACCTCACGCCAATCCCACCCCAACAATGAGTATATTGTATCAGTTCTCTATGTTTGACCAGTTCTATGGAGCTGCGGCTCTGAGTATTGTTTCTTCATACTATATAATGTATTCCCAGGGAATATGGTTGCTTTTTTTAACCAAATTTGCCATCCTGATGATATTGGTGCTGTTCCTGCCTGCCTGCCCGCCTGCCAGTTTATTTTCTAATGTTATTTTCCTCAACCATGATATTATCTCATGTTCATTCACATTTTGGCAGAGCTGGTCATATCTCTGGATCTGAAAACAGTAACATGTATATATTTATACATTTACAACAATACATCTTAGTTTAGTTGACCAATCTGTAATATGGATTTATAACTATCTATCTATATCTATCTATAATTACCATAATTATATCATTCTTATCTTGAAAACATAGACCAACATCAACAAACCACTCTGTTTAAGTTATTGGGCTCATGTTAACACACTTGTACGAAAACATTAATACTACTGCTCCAGCCAATTTAGTCTGGAAGAAAACCTGATCCACTAAGATATACGCTGAATTAAACCAATAGTCAGATGTTATTAATGACCAACCCATATGCATACAGTGTTTAATTAACTATTCACAGGTGAAATTAACAGATAGCACTGGGCTTCCTCAGTCAATGGAATGAGACCTGATACCATCAATGGCATTCCTCTTGTCCCTCTTTCTCCCTTATTTTCTGCTGGTGTCTTTTGGTTATCAACCAATCATCAAACAGTGTTCCCATCCCTCCAGGAGAGGGAGGAATGGTGGGGAGAGGAGAGGATATGAGGAGAGGATGGGGAGGAGAGGAGAGGACAGGTGAGGTGAAGATGGGGAGAGGATGGGGGTGGAAAAGGGGGTAGGAGGAGGGAGGAGGAGGGGGGAGGAGAAGGGGTGATTGTAATTACCTAGTAGGTTCCATGGCAGGTCATTAATAAAACACAGTTATCTCAACGTGACCACGTCTTATCATGCTTATCTCAGGAAATATTTGGGAATTTGAGCCAATATTTAAAATGTTGCTCTACGATATATGTATTGTATAATGCAAAAGGCCAGTGTGTGTGTTCCATCTGGTTCCAGGTACAAGTGTGGTGGAATTACATGGGCCAGCCTCATAATGCATGATGGATCTTACCCAGCCTGCAAATGCAGATAAGGAGAGAATTACGGAGAGGAATAGTCCTGCTAAATGGAGATTTAAAGGGCTATAAGTTACATATGCATTGCTTATTCCTTTGCCACATACATCAATGCCGAGTTAGGAGAAATGAATAGTCAGGGGTATATATATACATCACTGGGGGTAATGCAGTAGGGAGGGAGATAGTCTGAGACCATGCATAGATTATTCCACAACGTGGTGGTAGCCTCGAGGTTAGAGAAACGGAACAGAGGGCCATATGGAGGGTTGCCAGTTTAAATCCCAATGTTGACAGGGGGAGTCTGGCGGGGAGTGAGCTGTCAACAGGAGGGTTGCCAGATCAAATCCCAATGCTGAACGGGGGTACCTGGCGTGGAGTGAGCTGTCAACAGGAGGGTTACTGGCATCAATATCTCAGGTGCCACCTAACTCTGATGTTCCCTTGAATTAGGACCTTAACTCCCTGAACTGCCCATTGGGTGTTGCTCTGTGGCTGCTCTTTGGCTGCCCTGTGGCTGCCCTGTGGCTGACCTGTGGCTGACCTGTGGCTGTCCCCTACTCCAGCCTCTCTAACCTAGTCTGTATTAGTGTGTATATCAGTTAAAAGCAGAAGACACATTTCTATCTCGTATGGACTATTAAAGCACATCTTATCTATCACATATAGATGGAACCTTACTTAACTAAACTCTATCTAATAGAGATGGAACATTACTCTACTACACTCTATCTAAAAGAGATGGAACAAAACTCTACTACACTCTATCTAACAAAGATGGAACATTACTCTACTACACTCTATCTAATAGAGATGGAACAAAACTCTACAACACTCTATCTAATAGAGATTGAACAAAATTATACTACAATCTATTTAATAGAGGTGGAACAAAACTCTACTACACTATCTAATAGAGATGGAACAAAACTCTACTACACTATCTAATAGAGGTGGAACAAAACTCTACTACACTCTATCTAATAGAGATGGAACAAAACTCTACTACACTCTATCTAATAGAGATGGAACAATCAACTCTACTACACTATATCTAATAGAGATTGAACAAAACTCTACTACACTATCTAATAGAGATGGAACAAAATTATACTACACTATCTAATACAGGTGGAACAAAACTCTACTACACTCTATCTAATAGAGATGGAACAAAACTCTACTACACT